>NC_068434.1:49848470-50009954 GCF_023373465.1 Oncorhynchus keta
CAGAGCCCCTAGTCCCACTCAACATGCCTCAGAGAACTCTTTTGTCCCACCTCCCAAACATGCGGTGACCTTACCTAGCATAACTGGTGCCTCCACCTCTCTTATCGTCACTCAATGCCTTGGTTTACCTCTACTGTACCCGCACCCTACCATACCCCTGTCTGTACATCATGACTTGAATCTATCCTACCACGCCCAGAAATCTGCTCTTTTTATTCTCTGTTCACAACGCACTAGACGGCCTTTAGCCTACCCTCTTCCTACTCCTCTGTTTGTCGGGTGATGTGGAGGTTAACCCAGACCCTGTGTATCCCCAGGCACTATCATTTGTTGACTTCTGTAACAGTAAAAGCCTTGGTTTCATGCATGTTAACATCAGAAGCCTCCTCCCTAAGTTTGTTTTACTCACTGCTTTAGCACACTCTGCCAACCCTGATGTCCTTGCCGTGTTTGAATCCTGGCTTTGGAAGGCCACCAAATATTCTGATATTTCCATCCCCAACTACAACATTTTCCTTCAAAATGAGAGGAGTTGCAATCTACTGCAGAGATGGCCTGCATAGTTCTGTCATACTTTCCCTCCACATACACCTCTGATGTTTTCAATCAGGATCTCAGCGATCACTGCCTCATTGCCTGCCTCATTGCCTGCATTACTATAACATCCTCCTCCTCTTTCACTCTGAACACGTCTTCCTCTTCTTTCACTGAAACGTCTTTCTCTTCTTCTTTCACGGTAACAGCCTCACCCTCTACTTGTTTTTGTATTGTAACATCCTCATATTCCTCCTCCTCCTCCTCTTTGACCAGAGATTCTTTCTCCGTCCAGCAGACCCCCTCTTCTTTAGCAGGAGGAGAGTAGCTGAGTGAACTCATGGTCGGAGATGTTAGCTAGTTAGCATTAGCGACTAGCATAGTTCCAAGCTAACTTAGCAAACCAGCTAGCTGACAAACAACGTAAATATATAATTAAATGGGCCAACAAGTACATACAACAGAAGTGTGTTTAATACACAGCGCCTAATATACACCAAACCAGTGTAAATAGAGTGAATGTTGTAGCTATGTTTGCTAGAAAGCAACCGAGATGTCTGACTAGCTGTTGTTGTTGTGAAGGAGCAGTGTCGCCGGAACCTAACAGACACACATCGCCATCTGCTGACTGGAGTGGGTAACGCAGTTGAGGAACCAAACATTTAATTTTCATTTATTTCATAAAAGTTGATTATTATATTAAGTCGTTCAAAGAGAAGCATGTGTTGATTTATTCGTGTTTAATGAGTGAGAATTTTAAACAAACTTTACACACCACTACATATTTGCATTGAACCATACTTCTGACATGGATCATTTTGACCCCAGAGGCATATCTTTTATCATAGCCAAAATGTTTGTTTTTTTCATTCTTCCAATTTTTCATAACTTTGTCAATCAACTTGTTCTTAATAAATCTATATCATGGTTTAGTGTTTCTGTATAATTAATTGACTTTTAACAAATTCAAATCCTTTGGAGTCATTTTGACCCCAGCCAGAAGCACCTTTGATAAATATTTATTTCAAATCAAAATCACATTTTATTGGTCACATACACGTGTTTAGCAGATGTTACTGCGAGTGTAGCGAAATGCTTGTGTTTCTAGCTCCGACGGTGCAGTAATATCTAACAAGTAATATCTAACAATTTCACAACATATACCCAATACACACAAATCTAAGTATTTGAATCTAGGTTTCTCTGTATACATGATCCAACCCACCAGAGGGTGGAGGGGCACCTGTATCAGTGGTTTTGACCAGTAGACACCTGCAGACACACAGTATAGTGCCTCCCATGAACTCTCCTAAGATTGGACTTTTCAATACCATGTATCACATGACTGTGTTCCTGTCAAGGCAGCAGCTATTCTTCCTGGGAATTATTATGGTTCCCCATTAGTTCCTGCCAAGTAAGAAGTAAGGTCAGGGAGCGTGCCAGTCTGCCTGAAACGCTCCTTTCGAGCAAAAGGTATAAATTATGGGTTATGAACTAACAGGTATAAATGATTGGTTATGAAGTAATAGGTATAAATTATGGGTTATTGTAAGGGTTTTCCTGTGGTGAAGTAGAGGTGGACCAAAACGCATCGTGGTTATATTGATTCATGTTTAATAAAAACAGATAAACATGAACACTACAAAACAATAAACGTGGAGAACCAAAAACAGTCCTATCTGGTGCAAACACAGAGACAGGAACAATCACCCACAAACACACAGTGAAACCCAAGCTACCTAAGTATGATTCTCAATCAGAGACAACTAATGACACCTGCCTCTGATTGAGAACCATACTAGGCCGAAACATAGAAATACCCCAAAACATAGAAAAACAAACATAGACTGCCCACCCAACTCACGCCCTGACCATACTAAATAAATACAAAACAAAGGAAATAAAGGTCAGAACGTGACAGTTATGAATTAACACATCCCCTGCGAGCCAAGGCATTTCAATACATTCAGGATTTCTTACAGTCTATGTGCAATGTACAGTGGGGCAAAAAAGATGAGAGAGGCCTGTAATTGTCAACTATGACAGACAAAATGAGAGAGAAAAATCCAGAAAATCACATTGTAGGATTTTTAATGAATTTATTTGCAAATGATGGTGGGAAATAAGTATTTGGTCAATAAGAAAAGTTTATCTCAATACTTTGTTATATACCCTTTGTTGAAAATGACAGAGGTCAAACGTTTTCTGTAAGTCTTCACAAGGTTTTCACACACTGTTGCTGGTATTTTGGCCCATTCTACCATGCAGATCTTCTCTAGAGCAGTGATGTTTTGGGGCTGTTGCTGGGCAACACAGACTTTCAACTCCCTCCAAAGATTTTTCTATGGGGTTGAGATCTGGAGACTGGCTAGGCCACTCCAGGACCTTGAAATGCTTCTTACGAAGCCACTCCTTCGTTGCGCGGGCGGTGTGTTTGGGATCATTGTCATGCTGAAAGACCCAGCCACGTTTCATCTTCAATGCCATTGCTGATGGAAGGAGGTTTTCACTCAAAATGTCACGATACATGGCCCCATTCATTCTTTCCTTTACACGGATCAGTCGTCCTGGTGCCTTTGTAGAAAAACAGCCCCAAAGCATGATGTTTCCACCCCCATGCTTCACAGTAGGTATGGTGTTCTTTGGATGCAACTCTCTTCTTTGTCCTTCAAACACGACAAGTTGAGTTTTTACCAAAAAGTTATATTTTGGTTTCATCTGACCATATGACATTCTCCCAATCTTCTTCTGAATCATCCAAATGCTCTCTAGCAAACTTCAGACGGGCCTGGACATGTACTGGCTTAAGCAGGGGGACACGCCTGGCACTGCAGGATTTGAGTCCCTGGCGGCGTAGTGTGTTACTGATGGTAGGCTTTGTTACTTTGGACCCAGGTCTCTGCAGGTCATTCAATAGGTCCCCCCGTGTGGTTCTGGGATTTTTGCTCACCGTTCTTGTGATAATTTTGACCCCACGGGGTGATATCTTGCATGGAGCCCCAGATCGGGGGAGATTATCAGTGGTCTTATATGTCTTCCATTTCCTATTAATTGCTCCCACAGTTGATTTCTTCAAACCAAGCTGCTTACCTATTGCAGATTCAGTCTTCCCAGCCTGGTGCAGGTCTACAATTTTGTTTCTGGTGTCCTTTGACAGCTCTTTGGTCTTGGCCATAGTGGAGTTTGGAGTGTGACTGTTTGAGGTTGTGGACAGATGTCTTTTATACTGATAACAAGTTCAAACAGGTGCCATTAATACAGGTAACGAGTGGAGGACAGGGGAGCCTCTTAAAGAAGAAGTTACAGGTCTGTGAAAGCCAGAAATCTTGCTTGTTTGTAGGTGACCAAATACTTATTTTCCACCATAATCTGCAAATTAATTCATAAAAAATCCTACAATGTGATTTTCTAGATTTTTTGTCTCATTTTGTCTGTCATAGTTGAAGTGTACCTATGATGAAAATTACAGGCCCCTCTCATCTTTTTAAGTGGGAGAACGTGCACAATTGGTGGCTGACTAAATCCTTTTTTGCCCCACTGTATATGGTTACCCTCTACATATCTTATTTAACAAGCAGCCATGTTGTTGTAATTCCACTAGGGACCTGTTTTTAGCATTTTAAGTCTCCAGTCGATAACTAGTGCACTGGAATTATCCCTCAACACCTTTAACATATGTACTGTAATTATCGCCTTGACACGTGCTGCACTGGAATTATCCCTCTGCACCCTTAACACATGTACTGTACTGGACTTATCTCTCTACACATGTACTGTAATGGAATTATCCCTCTACACATGTACTGTACTGAAATTATCCCTGTACACATGTACTGTACTGGAATTATCCCCCTCCAACCTTTACACATGTACTGTACTGAAATTATCCCTCTACACATGTACTGCACTGGAATGATCCCTCTACACCATTTACCCATGTACTGTACTGGAATTATCCCTCTACACATGTACTGTACAGGAATTATCCCTCAATACCCTTTACACATGTACTGTACTGAAATTATCCCCCTACACCCTTTACACATGCACTGTACTGGAATTATTCCTCTACGCATGTACTGTACAGGAATTATCCCTCTATACCCTTTACACATGTACTGTACTGGAATTATCCCCCTGTACCCTTTACACATGTCCTGTACTGGAATTATCCCTCTACACATGTACTGTACTGGAATGATCCATCTACACATGTACTGTACTGGAATTATCCATCTACACCCTTTGCACATGCACTGTACTGGAATTATCCCTCTACACATGTACTGTACTGGAATTATCCCCCTCCACCCTTTACACATGTACTGTACTGGAATTATCCCCCTGTACCGTTTACACATGTCCTGTACTGGAATTATCCCTCTACACATGTACTGTACTGGAATGATCCCTCTACACATGTACTGTACTGGAATTATCCCTCTACACCCTTTACACATGTACTGTACTGGAATTATCCCTCTGCATATGTACTGCGCTGGAATTATCCCCGACACCCTTTACACATGTACTGTACTGAAATTATCCCCCTACACCCTTTATACATGTACTGTACTGGAATTATCCCTCTACACATGTACTGTACTGGAATGATCCCTCTACACCCTTTACATATGTACTGTAATGATCCCTCTACGCATGTACTGCACTGGAATTATCCCTCTACACATATACTGTACTGTAATGATCCCTCTACATATGTACTCTACTGGAATTATCCCTTTATACATGTACTGTACTGGAATTATCCCTCTACACATGCACTGTACTGAAATGATCCCTTTACACATGTAATGTACTGGAAGTATCCCTCTACACATGTATTGCACTGGAATTATTCCCCTACACCATTTACACATGTACTGTACTGGAATTAGCCCCCGACACACTTCACACATGTACTGTACTGGAATTATCCCCCGACACCCTTCACACATGTACTGTACTGGAATTATCCCCCTACACCCTTTACACATGTTCTGTACTGGAGTTATCCCTTTATACATCTACTGTACTGGAATTATCCCTCTACACATGTACTGCACTGGAATTATCCCCCTACACCCTTTACACATGTATTGTACTGGAAATATCCCACTACACCCTTTACACATGTACTGTAATGATCCCTCTACACATGTACTGTACTGGAATTATCCCTCTACACATATACTGTACTGGAATTATCCCTCTACACATGTACTGTACTGGAATTATCCCTCTACACCCGTTACATATGTACTGTAATGATCCCTCTACACATGTACTGCACTGGAATTATCCCTCTACACATATACTGTACTGTAATGATCCCTCTACACATGTACTCTACTGGAATTATCTCATTATACATGTACTGCACTGGGATTAGCCCCTGACACCCTTCACACATGTACTGTACTGGAATTATCCCTCTACACATGTACTGCACTGGAATTATCCCTCTACACAGGTACTACACTGGAATTATCCCTCTACACATGTACTGTACTGACATTATCCATCTACACGTGTACTGTGCTGGAATTATCCCTCTACATCCTTTACACATGTACTGGAATTATCCCTCTACACATGTACTGCACTGGAATTATCCCTCTACACATGTACTGTACTGGAATTATCCCTCAGCATATGTACTGCACTGGAATTATCCCCTACACCCTTTACACATGTACTGTACTGGAATGATCCCCCTCCACCCTGTACACATGTACTGTACTGGAATTATCCCTCTACACATGTACTCTACTGGAATTATCCCTTTATACATGTACTGTACTGGAATTATCCCTCTACACATGCACTGTACTGAAATTATCCCTTTACACTTGTACTGTACTAGAATTATCCCTCTACACATGTATTGCACTGGAATTATTCCCCTAAACCCTTTACAGATGTACTGTAATGGAATTATCTCCCTCCACCCTTTACACATGTAATGTACTGGAATTATCCCTCTACACATGTACTGTACTGGAATGATCCCTCTACACAGGTACTTTACTGGAATTATCCCCCTGAACCCTTTACACATGTACTGAACTGAAATGATCCCACTACACATAAACTGCACTGGAATTATCCCATTACACATAAGCTGTACTGGAATTATCCATCTACACATGTACTGTGCTGGAATTATCCCTCTACACATGTACTGTACTGGAATTATCCCTCTACACAGGTACTACACTGGAATTATCCCTCTACACATGTACTGTACTGACATTATCCATCTACACGTGTACTGTGCTGGAATTATCCCTCTACATCCTTTACACATGTACTGGAATTATCCCTCTACACATGTACTGCACTGGAATTATCCCTCTACACATGTACTGTACTGGAATTATCCCTCAGCATATGTACTGCACTGGAATTATCCCTTTACACATGTACTGTACTGGAATGATCCCCCTCCACCCTGTACACATGTACTGTACTGGAATTATCCCTCTACACATGTACTCTACTGGAATTATCCCTTTATACATGTACTGTACTGGAATTATCCCTCTACACATGCACTGTACTGAAATTATCCCTTTACACTTGTACTGTACTAGAATTATCCCTCTACACATGTATTGCACTGGAATTATTCCCCTAAACCCTTTACAGATGTACTGTAATGGAATTATCTCCCTCCACCCTTTACACATGTAATGTACTGGAATTATCCCTCTACACATGTACTGTACTGGAATGATCCTCTACACAGGTACTTTACTGGAATTATCCCCCTGAACCCTTTACACATGTACTGAACTGAAATGATCCCACTACACATAAACTGCACTGGAATTATCCCATTACACATAAGCTGTACTGGAATTATCCATCTACACATGTACTGTGCTGGAATTATCCCTCTACACATGTACTGTACTGGAATTATCCCTCTACACATATACTGCACTGGAATTATCCCCCTACACCCTATACACATGTACTGCATTGAAATTATCCCCCTAAACCCTTTACACATGTACTGTACTGGAATTATCTCCCTACACCTTTTACACATGTACTGTACTGGAATTATCCCTCTACACATGTACTGTACTGGAATGATCCCTCTACACAGGTACTTTACTGGAATTATCCCCCTGAACCCTTTACACATGTACTGAACTGAAATGATCCCACTACACATAAACTGTACTGGAATTATCCCATTACACATAAGCTGTACTGGAATTATCCATCTACACATGTACTGTGCTGGAATTATCCCTCTACACATGTACTGTACTGGAATTATCCCTCTACACATATACTGCACTGGAATTATCCCCCTACACCCTATACACATGTACTGCATTGAAATTATCCCCCTAAACCCTTTACACATGTACTGTACTGGAATTATCTCCCTACATCCTTTACACATGTACTGAACTGGAATTATCCCCCTACAACCTTTACACATGTACTGTACTGGAATGATCCCTCTACACATGTACTGTCCTGGAATGATCCCTCTACACCATTTACACGTGTACTGTAATGGAATTATCCCTCTGCATATGTACTGCGCTGGAATTATCCCCTACAACCTTTACACATGTACTGTACTGGAATGATCCCCCTCCACCCTTTACACATGTACTGTACTGGAATTATCCCTCTACACCCTTTACATATGTACTGTACTGAAATTATCCATCTACACATGTACTGTGCTGGAATTATCCCTCTACATCCTTTACACATGTACTGTAATGATCCCTCTACACATGTACTGCACTGTAATGATCCCTCTACACATGTACTGCACTGTAATTATCCCTCTACACATGTACTGTACTGGAATTATCCCTCTACACATGTACTGTATTGGAATTATCCCTCTACACATATACTGTACTGGAATTATCCCTCTACACATGTACTGTACTGGAATTATCCCTCTACACCCATTACATATGTACTGTAATGATCCCTCTACACATGTACTGCACTGGAATTATCCCTCTACACATATACTGTACTGTAATGATCCCTCTACATATGTACTCTACTGGAATTATCCCTTTATACATGTACTGTACTGGAATTATCCCTCTACACATGCACTGTACTGAAATGATCCCTTTACACATGTAATGTACTGGAATTATCCCTCTACACATGTATTGCACTGGAATTATTCCCCTACACCATTTACACATGTACTGTACTGCAATTAGCCCCCGACACCCTTTACACATGTTCTGTACTGGAATTATCCCTCTACACATATACTGTACTGTAATGATCCCTCTACACATGTACTCTACTGGAGTTATCCCTTTATACATCTACTGTAATGGAATTATCCCTCTACACATGTATTGCACTGGAATGATCCCCCTACACCCTTTACACATGTATTGTACTGGAAATATCCCACTACACCCTTTACACATGTACTGTAATGATCCCTCTACACATGTACTGTACTGGAATTATCCCTCTACACATGTACTGCACTGGAATTATCCCCCTACACCCTTTACACATGTATTGTACTGGAAATATCCCACTACACCCTTTACACATGTACTGTAATGATCCCTCTACACATGTACTGTACTGGAATTATCCCTCTACACATATACTGTACTGGAATTATCCCTCTACACATGTACTGTACTGGAATTATCCCTCTACACCCGTTACATATGTACTGTAATGATCCCTCTACACATGTACTGCACTGGAATTATCCCTCTACACATATACTGTACTGTAATGATCCCTCTACACATGTACTCTACTGGAATTATCTCATTATACATGTACTGTACTGGGATTAGCCCCCGACACCCTTCACACATGTACTGTACTGGAATTATCCCTCTACACATGTACTGCACTGGAATTATCCCTCTACACAGGTACTATACTGGAATTATCCCTCTACACATGTACTGTACTGACATTATCCATCTACACGTGTACTGTGCTGGAATTATCCCTCTACATCCTTTACACATGTACTGGAATTATCCCTCTACACATGTACTGCACTGGAATTATCCCTCTACACATGTACTGTACTGGAATTATCCCTCTGCATATGTACTGCACTGGAATTATCCCCTACACCCTTTACACATGTACTGTACTGGAATGATCCCCCTCCACCCTGTACACATGTACTGTACTGGAATTATCCCTCTACACATGCACTGTACTGAAATTATCCCTTTACACTTGTACAGTACTAGAATTATCCCTCTACACATGTATTGCACTGGAATTATTCCCCTACACCATTTATACATGTACTGTACTGGAATTAGCCCCCGACACCCTTTACACATGTAATGTACTGGGATTATCCCTCTACACATGTACTGTACTGGAATTATCCCCCTAAACCCTTTACAGATGTACTGTAATGGAATTATCTCCCTCCACCCTTTACACATGTAATGTACTGGAATTATCCCTCTACACATGTACTGTACTGGAATGATCCCTCTACACAGGTACTTTACTGGAATTATCCCCCTGAACCCTTTACACATGTACTGAACTGAAATGATCCCACTACACATAAACTGTACTGGAATTATCCCATTACACATAAACTGTACTGGAATTATCCATCTACACATGTACTGTGCTGGAATTATCCCTCTACACATGTACTGTACTGGAATTATCCCTCTACACATATACTGCACTGGAATTATCCCCCTACACCCTATACACATGTACTGCATTGAAATTATCCCCCTAAACCCTTTACACATGTACTGTACTGGAATTATCTCCCTACATCCTTTACACATGTACTGAACTGGAATTATCCCCCTACAACCTTTACACATGTACTGTACTGGAATGATCCCTCTACACATGTACTGTCCTGGAATGATCCCTCTACACCATTTACACGTGTACTGTAATGGAATTATCCCTCTGCATATGTACTGCGCTGGAATTATCGCCTACAACCTTTACACATGTACTGTACTGGAATGATCCCCCTACACCCTTTACACATGTACTGTACTGGAATTATCCCTCTACACACTTTATACATGTACTGTACTGGAATTATCCCTCTACACATGTACTGTACTGACATTATCCATCTACACGTGTACTGTGCTGGAATTATCCCTCTACATCCTTTACATATGTACTGTAATGATCCCTCTACACATGTACTGCACTGTAATGATCCCTCTACACATGTACTGCACTGTAATTATCCCTCTACACATGTACTGTACTGGAATTATCCCTCTACACATGAACTGTATTGGAATTATCCCTCTACACATATACTGTACTGGAATTATCCCTCTACACATGTACTGTACTGGAATTATCCCTCTACACCCATTACATATGTACTGTAATGATCCCTCTACACATGTACTGCACTGGAATTATCCCCCTACACCCTTTACACATGTATTGTACTGGAAATATCCCACTACACCCTTTACACATGTACTGTAATGATCCCTCTACACATGTACTGTACTGGAATTATCCCTCTACACATGTACTGCACTGGAATTATCCCCTACACCCTTTACACATGTATTGTACTGGAAATATCCCACTACACCCTTTACACATGTACTGTAATGATCCCTCTACACATGTACTGTACTGGAATTATCCCTCTACACATATACTGTACTGGAATTATCCCTCTACACATGTACTGTACTGGAATTATCCCTCTACACCCGTTACATATGTACTGTAATGATCCCTCTACACATGTACTGCACTGGAATTATCCCTCTACACATATACTGTACTGTAATGATCCCTCTACACATGTACTCTACTGGAATTATCTCATTATACATGTACTGTACTGGGATTAGCCCCCGACACCCTTCACACATGTACTGTACTGGAATTATCCCTCTACACATGTACTGCACTGGAATTATCCCTCTACACAGGTACTATACTGGAATTATCCCTCTACACATGTACTGTACTGACATTATCCATCTACACGTGTACTGTGCTGGAATTATCCCTCTACATCCTTTACACATGTACTGGAATTATCCCTCTACACATGTACTGCACTGGAATTATCCTCTACACATGTACTGTACTGGAATTATCCCTCTGCATATGTACTGCACTGGAATTATCCCCTACACCCTTTACACATGTACTGTACTGGAATGATCCCCCTCCACCCTGTACACATGTACTGTACTGGAATTATCCCTCTACACATGCACTGTACTGAAATTATCCCTTTACACTTGTACTGTACTAGAATTATCCCTCTACACATGTATTGCACTGGAATTATTCCCCTACACCATTTACACATGTACTGTACTGGAATTAGCCCCGACACCCTTTACACATGTAATGTACTGGGATTATCCTCTACACATGTACTGTACTGGAATTATCCCTAAACCCTTTACAGATGTACTGTAATGGAATTATCTCCCTCCACCCTTTACACATGTAATGTACTGGAATTATCCCTCTACACATGTACTGTACTGGAATGATCCCTCTACACAGGTACTTTACTGGAATTATCCCCCTGAACCCTTTACACATGTACTGAACTGAAATGATCCCACTACACATAAACTGTACTGGAATTATCCCATTACACATAAACTGTACTGGAATTATCCATCTACACATGTACTGTGCTGGAATTATCCCTCTACACATGTACTGTACTGGAATTATCCCTCTACACATATACTGCACTGGAATTATCCCCTACACCCTATACACATGTACTGCATTGAAATTATCCCCCTAAACCCTTTACACATGTACTGTACTGGAATTATCTCCTACATCCTTTACACATGTACTGAACTGGAATTATCCCCCTACAACCTTTACACATGTACTGTACTGGAATGATCCCTCTACACATGTACTGTCCTGGAATGATCCCTCTACACCATTTACACGTGTACTGTAATGGAATTATCCTCTGCATATGTACTGCACTGGAATTATCCCCCTACAACCTTTACACGTGTACTGTACTGGAATGATCCCCCTCCACCCTTTACACATGTACTGTACTGGAATTATCCCTCTACACACTTTATACATGTACTGTACTGGAATTATCCCTCTACACATGTACTGTACTGACATTATCCATCTACACGTGTACTGTGCTGGAATTATCCCTCTACATCCTTTACACATGTACTGTAATGATCCCTCTACACATGTACTGCACTGTAATGATCCCTCTACACATGTACTGCACTGTAATTATCCCTCTACACATGTACTGTACTGGAATTATCCCTCTACACATGAACTGTATTGGAATTATCCCTCTACACATATACTGTACTGGAATTATCCCTCTACACATGTACTGTACTGGAATTATCCCTCTACACCCATTACATATGTACTGTAATGATCCCTCTACACATGTACTGCACTGGAATTATCCCTCTACACATATACTGTACTGTAATGATCCCTCTACACATGTACTCTACTGGAATTATCCCATTATACATGTACTGTACTGGGATTAGCCCCCGACACCCTTCACACATGTACTGTACTGGAATTATCCCTCTACACATGTACTGCACTGGAATTATCCCTCTACACAGGTACTATACTGGAATTATCCCTCTACACATGTACTGTACTGACATTATCCATCTACACGTGTACTGTGCTGGAATTATCCCTCTACATCCTTTATACATGTACTGTAATGATCCCTCTACACATGTACTGCACTGGAATCATCCCTCTAAACATGTACTGCACTGTAATTATCCCTCTACACATGTACTGGAATTATCCCTCTACACATGTACTGCACTGGAATTATCCCTCTACACATGTACTGTACTGGAATTATCCCTCTGCATATGTACTGCACTGGAATTATCCCTTTACACATGTACTGTACTGGAATGATCCCCCTCCACCCTGTACACATGTACTGTACTGGAATTATCCCTCTACACATGTACTCTACTGGAATTATCCCTTTATACATGTACTGTACTGGAATTATCCCTCTACACATGCACTGTACTGAAATTATCCCTTTACACTTGTACTGTACTAGAATTATCCCTCTACACATGTATTGCACTGGAATTATTCCCCTACACCATTTACACATGTACTGTACTGGAATTAGCCCCCGACACCCTTTACACATGTAATGTACTGGGATTATCCCTCTACACATGTACTGTACTGGAATTATCCCCTAAACCCTTTACAGATGTACTGTAATGGAATTATCTCCCTCCACCCTTTACACATGTAATGTACTGGAATTATCCCTCTACACATGTACTGTACTGGAATGATCCCTCTACACAGGTACTTTACTGGAATTATCCCCCTGAACCCTTTACACATGTACTGAACTGAAATGATCCCACTACACATAAACTGTACTGGAATTATCCCATTACACATAAGCTGTACTGGAATTATCCATCTACACATGTACTGTGCTGGAATTATCCCTCTACACATGTACTGTACTGGAATTATCCCTCTACACATATACTGCACTGGAATTATCCCCCTACACCCTATACACATGTACTGCATTGGAATTATCCCCCTAAACCCTTTACACATGTACTGTACTGGAATTATCTCCCTACACCCTTTACACATGTACTGTACTGGAATTATCCCTCTACACATATACTGCACTGGAATTATCCCCCTACATCCTTTACACATGTACTGAACTGGAATTATCCCCCTACAAACTTTACACATGTACTGTCCTGGAATTACCCCTTTACACATGTCCTGTACTGGAATTATCCCTCTACACATGTACTGTACTGGAATGATCCCTCTACACATGTACTGTCCTGGAATGATCCCTCTACACCATTTACACATGTACTGTAATGGAATTATCCCTCTGCATATGTACTGCGCTGGAATTATCCCCTACACCCTTTACACATGTACTGTACTGGAATGATCCCCCTCCACCCTTTACACATGTACTGTACTGGAATTATCCCTCTACACCCTTTACATATGTACTGTACTGAAATTATCGCCCTACACACTTTATACATGTACTGTACTGGAATTATCCCTCTACACATGTACTGTACTGGAATTATCCCTCTACACCCGTTACATATGTACTGTAATGATCCCTCTACACATGTACTGTACTGGAATTATCCCTCTACACATGTACTCCACTGGAATTATCCCTCTACACAGGTACTATACTGGAATTATCCCTCTACACATGTACTGTACTGACATTATCCATCTACACGTGTACTGTGCTGGAATTATCCCTCAACATCCTTTACACATGTACTGTAATGATCCCTCTACACATGTACTGCACTGGAATTCTCCCTATACACATGTACTGCACTGGAATTATCCCTCTACACATGTACTGTACTGGAATTATCCCTCTACACATGTACTGTACTGGAATTATCCCTCTACACATGTACTGCACTGGAATCATCCCTCTAAACATGTACTTCACTGTAATTATCCCTCTACACATGTACTGTACTGGAATTATCCCTCTAAACATGTACTGCACTGGAATTATCCCTCTACACATGTACTGCACTGGAATTATCCCTCTACACATGTACTGTACTGGAATTATCCCTCTGCATATGTACTGCGCTGGAATTATCCCCTACACCCTTTACACATGTACTGTACTGGAATGATCCCCCTCGACCCTTTACACATGTACTGTACTGAAATTATCCCCCTCCACCCTTTACACATGTACTGTACTGAAATTATCCCCCTCCACCCTTTATACATGTACTGTACTGGAATTATCCCTCTACACATGTACTGTACTGGAATTATCCCTCTACACCCTTTACACATGTACTGTAATGATCCCTCTACACATGTACTGCACTGGAATTATCCCTCTACACATATACTGTACTGTAATGATCCCTCTACATATGTACTCTACTGGAATTATCCCTTTATACATGTACTGTACTGTAATTATCCCTCTACACGTGCACTGTACTGAAATGATCCCTTTACACATGTACTGTACTGGAATTATCCCTCTACACTGGAATTATTCCCCTACACCCTTCACACATGTACTGTACTGGAATTATCCCCCTACACCCTTTACACATGTACTGTACTGGAATTATCCCTTTACACATATACTGTACTGTAATGATCCCTCTACACATGTACTCTACTGGAATTATCCCTTTATACATGTGCTGTACTGGAATTACCCCTCTACACATGTACTGCACTGGAATTATCCCCCTACACCCTTTACACATGTACTGTACTGGAAATATCCCACTACACCCGTTACATATGTACTGTAATGATCCCTCTACACATGTACTGCACTGGAATTATCCCTCTACACATATACTGTACTGTAATGATCCCTCTACACATGTACTCTACTGGAATTATCCCCCTACACCCTTTACACATGTACTGTACTGGAAATATCCCACTACACCCTTTACACATGTACTGTAATGATTCCTCTACACATGTACTGTACTGGAATTATCCCTCTACACATATACTGTACTGGAATTATCCCTCTACACATGTACTGCACTGGAATTATCCCCCTACACCCTTTACACATGTACTGTACTGGAAATATCCCACTACACCCTTTACATATGTACTGTAATGATCCCTCTACACATGTACTCTACTGGAATTATCCCATTATACATGTACTGTACTGGGATTAGCCCCCGACACCCTTCACACATGTACTGTACTGGAATTATCCCCCTCCACCCTCTACACATGTACTGCACTGGAATTATCCCTCTACACAGGTACTATACTGGAATTATCCCTCTACACATGTACTGTACTGACATTATCCATCTACACGTGTACTGTGCTGGAATTATCCCTCTACATCCTTTACACATGTACTGTACTGGAATGATCCCCCTCCACCCTGTACACATGTACTGTACTGGAATTATCCCTCTACACATGTACTCTACTGGAATTATCCCTTTATACATGTACTGTACTGGAATTATCCCTCTACACATGCACTGTACTGAAATTATCCCTTTACACATGTACTGTACTGGAATTATCCCTCTACACATGTACTGCACTGGAATTATTCCCCTACTCCATTTACACATGTACTGTACTGGAATTATCCCTCTACACATGTACTGTACTGGAATGATCCCTCTACACATGTACTTTACTGGAATTATCCCCCTAAACCCTTTACACATGTAATGTACTGGAATTATCCCTCTACACGTGTACTGTACTGGAATGATCCCTCTACACATGTACTTTACTGGAATTATCCCCCTAAACCCTTTACACATGTAATGTACTGGAATTATCCCTCTACACATGTGCTGTACTGGAATGATCCCTCTACACATGTACTTTACTGGAATTATCCCCCTAAACCCTTTACCGATGTACTGTAATGGAATTATCTCCCTCCACCCTTTACACATGTAATGTACTGGAATTATCCCTCTACACATGTACTGTACTGGAATGATCCCTCTACACAGGTACTTTACTGGAATTATCCCCCTGAACCCTTTACACATGTACTGAACTGAAATTATCCCACTACACATAAACTGTACTGGAATTATCCCATTACACATAAGCTGTACTGGAATTATCCATCTACACATGTACTGTTCTGGAATTATCCCTCTACACATGTACTGTACTGGAATTATCCCTCTACACATGTACTGCACTGGAAATATCCCCCTACACCCTATACACATGTACTGCATTGGAATTATCCCCCTAAACCCTTTACACATGTACTGTACTGGAATTATCTCCCTACACCCTTTACACATGTACTGTACTGGAATGATCCCTCTACACATGTACTGCACTGGAATTATCCCCCTACATCCTTTACACATGTACTGTACTGGAATTATCCCTCTACACATATACTGCACTGGAATTATCCCTCTACACATATACTGTACTGTAATGATCCCTCTACACATGTACTCTACTGGAATTATCCCATTATACATGTACTGTACTGGGATTAGCCCCTGACACCCTTCACACATGTACTGAACTGGAATTATCCCACTACAACCTTTACACATGTACTGTCCTGGAATTATCCCTTTACACATGTCCTGTACTGGAATTATCCCTCTACACATGTACTGTACTGGAATGATCCCTCTACACATGTACTGTACTGGAATGATCCATTTACACATGTACTGTAATGGAATTATCCCTCTGCATATGTACTGCACTGGAATTATCCCCTACACCCTTTACACATGTACTGTACTGGAATGATCCCCCTCCACCCTTTACACATGTACTGTACTGGAATTATCCCTCTACACCCTTTACATATGTACTGTACTGAAATTATCCCCCTACACACTTTATACATGTACTGTACTGGAATTATCCCTCTACACATGTACTGTACTGGAATTATCCCTCTACACCCGTTACATATGTACTGTAATGATCCCTCTACACATGTACTGCACTGGAATTATCCCTCTACACATGCACTGTACAGAAATGATCCCTTTACACATGTACTGTACTGGAATTATCCCTCTACACATGTATTGCACTGGAATTATTCCCCTACACCATTTACACATGTACTGTACTGGAATTAGCCCCCGACACCCTTCACACATGTACTGTACTGGAATAATCCCCCTACACCCTTTACACATGTACTGTACTGGAATTATCCCTCTACACATGTACTGTACTGGAATGATCCCTCTACACATGTACTTTACTGGAATTATCCCCCTAAACCCTTTACACATGTACTGTACTGGAATTATCTCCCTCCACCCTTTACACATGTACTGTACTGGGATTATCCCTCTACACATGCACTGTACAGAAATGATCCCTTTACACATGTACTGTACTGGAATTATCCCCTTACACCCTTTACACATGTAATGTACTGGAATTATCCCTCTACACATGTACTGTACTGGAATTATCCCTCTACACATGTACTGCACTGGAATTATCCCTCTACACATGCACTGTACAGAAATGATCCCTTTACACATGTACTGTACTGGAATTATCCCTCTACACATGTATTGCACTGGAATTATTCCCCTACACCATTTACACATGTACTGTACTGGAATGATCCCTCTACACCCTTTACACATGTACTGTACTGGAATTATCCCTCTACACATGTACTGTACTGGAATGATCCCTCTACACATGTACTTTACTGGAATTATCCCCCTAAACCCTTTACACATGTACTGTACTGGAATTATCTCCCTCCATCCTTTACACATGTACTGTACTGGAATTATCCCTCTACACATGTACTGTACTGGAATGATCCCTTTACACATGTACTTTACTGGAATTATCCCATTATACATGTACTGTACTGGGATTATCCCTCTACACATGCACTGTACAGAAATGATCCCTTTACACATGTACTGTACTGGAATTATCCCCCTACACCCTTTACACATGTAATGTACTGGAATTATCCCTCTACACATGTACTGTACTGGAATTATCCCTCTACACATGTACTGCACTGGAATTATCCCTCTACACATGCACTGTACATAAATGATCCCTTTACACATGTACTGTACTGGAATTATCCCTCTACACATGTATTGCACTGGAATTATCCCCCTACACCCTTTACACATGTACTGTACTGGAATTATCCCTCTACACATGTACTGTACTGGAATGATCCCTTTACACATGTACTGCACTGGAATTATCCCTCTACACATGTACTGCACTGGAATGATCCATTTACACATGTACTGTAATGGAATTATCCCTCTGCATATGTACTGCACTGGAATTATCCCCTACACCCTTTACACATGTACTGTACTGGAATGATCCCCCTCCACCCTTTACACATGTACTGTACTGGAATTATCCCTCTACACATGTACTGTACTGAAATTATCCCCTACACACTTTATACATGTACTGTACTGGAATTATCCATCTACACATGTACTGTACTGGAATTATCCCTCTACACCCGTTACATATGTACTGTAATGATCCCTCTACACATGTACTGCACTGGAATTATCCCTCTACACATGCACTGTACAGAAATGATCCCTTTACACATGTACTGTACTGGAATTATCCCTCTACACATGTACTTGCACTGGAATTATCCCTCTACACCATTTACACATGTACTGTACTGGAATTAGCCCCCTACACCCTTCACACATGTACTGTACTGGAATAATCCCCCTCACCCTTTACACATGTACTGTACTGGAATTATCCCTCTACACATGTACTGTACTGGAATTATCCCTCTACACATGTACTGTACTGGAATTATCCCCTCTTTACACATGTACTGTACTGGAATTATCCCCTCTTTACATGTACTGTATTTATCCTCTACATGTACTGTACTGGAATGATCCCTCTACACATGTACTGTACTGGAATTATCCCATTATACATGTACTGTACTGGGATTATCCCTCTACACATGCACTGTACAGAAATGATCCCTTTACACATGTACTGTACTGGAATTATCCCCCTACACCCTTTACACATGTAATGTACTGGAATTATCCCTCTACACATGTACTGTACTGGAATTATCCCTCTACACATGTACTGCACTGGAATTATCCCTCTACACATGCACTGTACAGAAATGATCCCTTTACACATGTACTGTACTGGAATTATCCCTCTACACATGTATTGCACTGGAATTATTCCCCTACACCATTTACACATGTACTGTACTGGAATGATCCCTCTACACCCTTTACACATGTACTGTACTGGAATTATCCCTCTACACATGTACTGTACTGGAATGATCCCTCTACACATGTACTTTACTGGAATTATCCCCCTAAACCCTTTACACATGTACTGTACTGGAATTATCTCCCTCCATCCTTTACACATGTACTGTACTGGAATTATCCCTCTACACATGTACTGTACTGGAATGATCCCTTTACACATGTACTTTACTGGAATTATCCCATTATACATGTACTGTACTGGGATTATCCCTCTACACATGCACTGTACAGAAATGATCCCTTTACACATGTACTGTACTGGAATTATCCCCCTACACCCTTTACACATGTAATGTACTGGAATTATCCCTCTACACATGTACTGTACTGGAATTATCCCTCTACACATGTACTGCACTGGAATTATCCCTCTACACATGCACTGTACATAAATGATCCCTTTACACATGTACTGTACTGGAATTATCCCTCTACACATGTACTGTACTGGAATTATCCCCCTACACCCTTTACACATGTACTGTACTGGAATTATCCCTCTACACATGTACTGTACTGGAATTATCCCTCTACACATGTACTGCACTGGAATTATCCCTCTACACATGTACTGCACTGGAATTATCCCTCTACACATGTACTGTACTGGAATTATCCCTCTACACATGTACTGCACTGGAATTATCCCTCTACACATGTACTGTACTGAAATGATCCCTCTACACATGTACTGCACTGGAATGATCCCTCTACACATGTACTGCACTGGAATTATCCCTCTAAACATGTACTGCACTGGAATTATCCCTCTACAAATGTACTGCACTGGAATTATCCCTCTACATGTGTACTGTGCTGGAATTATCCCTCTACATCCTTTAAACATGTACTGTAATGATCCCTCTACACATGTACTGCACTGGAATTATCCCTCTACACATGTACTGCACTGGAATTATCCCTCTAAACATGTACTGCACTGGAATTATCCCTCTACAAATGTACTGTACTTGAATTATCCCTCTACACATGTACTGTACTAGAATTATCCCTCTACATATGTACTGTACTGGAATTATCCCTCTACAAATTTACTGTACTGGAATTATCCTTCTACACATTTACTTTACTGGAATTATCTATCTACACATGTACTGCACTGGAATTATCCATCTACACATGTACTGTACTGGAATTATCCCTCTACATATGTACTGCACTGGAATTATCCCCCTACACCCTTTACACGTGTACTGTACTGGAATTATCCCACTACACCCTTTACACATGTACTGTCCTGTAATTATCCCTCTATACATGTACTGTACTGGAATTATCCCCCTACACCCTTTACATGTGTACTGTACTGGAATTATCCCTCTACACATTTACTGTACTGGAATTATCCATCTACACATGTACTGTACTGGAATTATCCATCTTTACACATGTACTGTACTGGAATTATCCCCCTACACATGTACTGTACTGGAATTATCCCTCTACACATGTACTGTACTGTAATTATCCCTCTACACATGTACTGTACTGGAATTATCCCTCTATACATGTACTGTACTGGAATTATCCCTCTACACATGTACTGTACTGACATTATCCATCTACACGTGTACTGTGCTGGAATTATCCCTCTACATCATTTACACATGTACTGCACTGGAATTATCCCTCTACACATGTACTGCACTGGAATTATCCCTCTACACATGTACTGTACTGGAATTATCCCTCTACACATGTACTGTACTGACATGATCCATCTACACGTGTACTGTGCTGGTATTATCCCTCTACATCCTTTACACATGTACTGTAATGATCCCTCTACCCATGTACTGTACTGGAATTATCCCTCTACACATGTACTGCACTGGAATTATCCCTCTACACATGTACTGTACTGGAATTATCCCTCTACACATGTACTGTCCTGTAATTATCCCTCTACACATGTACTGTACTGGAATTATCCCTCTACACATGTACTGCACTGGAATTATCCCCCTACACCCTTTACACATGTACTGTACTGGAAATATCCCCCTACACCCTTTACACATGTACTGTAATGATCCCTCTACACATGTACTGTACTGGAATTATCCCTCTAAACATGTACTGCACTGGAATTATCCCTCTACAAATGTACTGTACTGGAATTATCCCCCTACACCCTTTACACGTGTACTGTACTGGAATTATCCATCTACACGTGTACTGCACTGGAATTATCCATCTACACATGTACTGTACTGGAATTATCCCCCTACACCCTTTACACATGTAATGTACTGGAATTATCCCTCTACACATGTACTGTACTGGAATTATCCCTCTACACATGTACTGTACTGGAATTATCCCTCTACACATGTACTGCACTGGAATTATCCCTCTACACATGTACTGCACTGGAATTATCCCTCTACACATGTACTGTACTGGAATTATCCCTCTACACATGTACTGCACTGGAATTATCCCTCTACACATGTACTGTACTGATCCCTCTACACATGTACTGTACTGGAATTATCCCTCTACACATGTACTGCACTGGAATTATCCCTCTAAACATGTACTGCACTGGAATTATCCCTCTACAAATGTACTGCACTGGAATTATCCCTCTACACGTGTACTGTGCTGGAATTATCCCTCTACATCCTTTAAACATGTACTGTAATGATCCCTCTACACATGTACTGCACTGGAATTATCCCTCTACACATGTACTGCACTGGAATTATCCCTCTAAACATGTACTGCACTGGAATTATCCCTCTACAAATGTACTGTACTTGAATTATCCCTCTACACATGTACTGTACTGGAATTATCCCTCTACATATGTACTGCACTGGAATTATCCCTCTACAAATTTACTGTACTGGAATTATCCTTCTACACATTTACTTTACTGGAATTATCTACTGTACTGCACTGGAATTATCCCTCTACACATGTACCCTCTATGTACTGCACTGGAATTATCCCTCTACAAATGTACTGTACTGGAATTATCCCTCTACACATGTACTGCACTGGAATTATCCCTCTACACATGTACTGCACTGGAATTATCCCTCTACACATGTACTGTACTGGAATTATCCCTCTACACATGTACTGCACTGGAATTATCCATCTACACATGTACTGTACTGGAATTATCCCTCTACATATGTACTGCACTGGAATTATCCCCCTACACCCTTTACACATGTACTGTACTGGAATTATCCCCCTACACCCTTTACACATGTAATGTACTGGAATTATCCCTCTACACATGTACTGTACTGGAATTATCCCTCTCCACATGTACTGCACTGGAATTATCCCTCTAAACATGTACTGCACTGGAATTATCCCTCTACACATGTACTGTACTGGAATTATCCCTCTACACATGTACTGTACTGACATTATCCATCTACACATGTACTGTGCTGGTATTATCCCTCTACATCATTTACACATGTACTGTAATGATCCCTCTACACATGTACTGCACTGGAATTATCCCTCTACACATGTACTGCACTGGAATTATCCCTCTACACATGTACTGCACTGGAATTATCCCTCTACACATGTACTGTACTGGAATTATCCCTCTACACATGTACTGTACTGGAATTATCCCTCTACACATGTACTGTACTGGAATTATCCCTCTACACATGTACTGCACTGGAATTATCCCTCTACACATGTACTGTACTGGAATTATCCCTCTACACGTGTACTGTACTGGAATTATCCCTCTACACATGTACTATAATGGATTTATCACATTTGGCTGGCAGACACTTGCTGTTTTGTGTAATTGGTTACATTTCAGTCACGTGTGCATAAGGGAGAGGTGGTGTCTTATGTCTGCAGGTCAATGCAACTGAGAAATGTGATCCTTGTAATTATTCTCTGTGAATGATTGTGAAATATTTAGTTAATTTAATGAGAGCAGCATTTTTTATTCAATGTCTATTAAGAATATCTTATCAACTTTATTTCACTTGGTGAAGTTTCATTATAGAGAACATAACATGACAATACATGACATCTAAGTAGCTGAATATGATTATGGACTAATAGTCTAACAGTTTGAAGGACTCAACTCATATTATTCTTGTTAAACAGTGAGAGACGAGTTGATTAAGGAGTGGGGATTTTTTTTACAATGAAGAAACAATATTTCATGTTTTACTCGGACCTCAGCCATCTTTGAGAATGGTTAGGAAATAATATGTCATGTTTTACTTGTACCTCAGCCAGCATTGTGTATAAACCTAGTATGTGCGATTAATCCATTGTCTGAAAGGGTTAAAAACACACTGAAAACATCCAAAATACATCCTGTGTACCGCTAAAATCTACAATACCATGTAAAAACAACCTGACATTGTAATGTTTTTAAAATGGTATAACTGTCATTATTTTTACTGGACCCCAGGAAGAGTTGCTGCTGCCTTGGCAGTAACTAATGGGGATCCATAATAAACCCCAGGAAGAGTAGCTGCTGCCTTGGCAGGAACTAATGGGGATCCATAATGAACCCCAGGAAGAGTTGCTGCTGCCTTGGCAGGAACTAATGGGGATCCATTATAAACCCCAGGAAGAGTAGCTGCTGTCTTGGCAGGAACTAATGGGGATCCATAATAAACCCCAGGAAGAGTAGCTGCTGACTTGGCAGGAACTCTCAGATTCTCAGATTCTAAAATGCTAATTAGCATCAAAGTAGACGACATGCAAGACTACAAATCCCTGCAAGCTGCTGCATGTCATCTCTAGCCGACACCTTTCACAGAATTGTCCATTGAAATAAATTGTACCTATTTAATCATTGCTACATTAAGGCCTGATTGGTGGAGTGTTGCAGAGATGGTTGTCCTTCTGGAAGGTTCTCCCATCTCCACAGAGGAACTCTGGAGCTCTGTCAGAGTTAACATCACCTCCCTTACAAAGGCCCTTCTCCCCCAATTTCTCAGTTTGGCCGGGCGGCCAGGTCTAGGAAGAGTCTTGATGGTTCCAAACTTCTTCCATCTAAGAATGATGGAGGCCACTGTGTTCATGGGGACTTTCAATGCTGAAGATATTTTTTGGTACCCTTCACCAGATCTGTGCCTCGACACTATCCTGTCTCAGAGCTATATGGACAACTCCTTTGTCCTCATGACTTTTCTTTTTGCTCTGACATGCACTGTAATCTGTGGGACCTTATATAGACAGGTGTGTGCCTTTCGAAATCATGTCTAATCAATTGAATTTACCACAAGTGGACACCAATCAAGTTGTAGAAACTTCTCAAGGATGATCAATGGAATCAGGATGCATCTGAGCTCAGTTTAGAGTCTCATAGCAAAGGGTCTGAAAGCTTAAGTAAATATATTTGCAAAAATGTAAAAAAAAAACTGATTTTGGTTTGTCATTATGGGGTGTTGTGCGCAGATTGATGAGGGGGGGAAATTATTACATTTTAGAATAAGGCTGTAACGTAAAAAAAATGTGGAACAAGTGAAGGGGTCTGAATACTTAACGAATGCACTGTATACCGCTGGCAGAATTTTCTACCGCTGGCAGAGTTGTCTACCATTGGCAGTTTTGTATACAGTCACGTGATACGTGGTATAGAAAAGTCCAATCTTAGGAGAGTACATGAGAGGCACTATACTGTGTGTCTTGCAGGTGTCTAACTGGTCAAATCCACTGATACAGGTACCCCTCCACCCTCTGGTGGGTTGGATCATGTCTACAGAGAAACCTTGATTCAAATACTTAGATGTGTGTGTATTGGGTATATGTTGTGAAATTGTTAGATATTACTTGTTAGATATTACTGCACTGTCGGAGCTAGAACCACAAGCATTTCACTACAGCCGCAATAACATCTGCTAAACACGTGTATGTGACCAATAAAATGTGATTTTGATTTGAAATAAACATCCTATTTATCAAAGGTGCTTCTGGCTGGGGTCAAAATGACTCCAAAGGATTTGAATTTGTTAAAAGTCAATTAATTATACAGAAACACTAAACCATGATTTAGATTTATTAAGAACAAGTTGATTGACAAAGTCATGAAAAATTGGAAGAATTGAAAAAAACACATTTTGGCTATGATAAAAGATATGCCTCTGGCGTCAAAATGATCCATGTCAGAAGTATGGTTCAATGCAAATATGTAGTGGTGTGTAAAGTTTAAAATTCTCACTCATTAAACACTAACCAATCAACACATGCTTCTCTTTGAACGACTTAATATAATATTAAACTTTTATGAAATAAATAAAAAAAAATACTTTTGGTTCCTCAACTGCGTTACCCACTCCACGCAGCAGATGGCGATGTGCGTCTTGTTTAGGTTCAGGCGACGCTGCCAGTGTGACGTCAAATCTAGTGGACTGGACGCTCCTTCAACAACAACAGCTAGTCAGACACCTCGGTAGCTTTCTAGCAAACACAGCTACAACATTCACGCTCTCTACACTGTTTTTGGTGTATATTAGTCGCTGTGTATTAAACACACTTCTGTTCTATGTACTTGTTGGCCCATTTAATTATATGTTTACGTTGTTTGTTTGTCAGGTAGCTGGTTTGCTAAGTTAGCTTACAACTTGTCTAGTCGCTAATGCTTACATCTCCGACCATGAGTTCACTATGCTACTCTCCTCCTGATAAAGAAGAGGAGGTCTGCTGGACGGAGAAAGAAGCTCTCGTCAAAGACAATACAAAAACAAGTAGAGGGTGCTGTTACCGTGAAAGAAGAAGAGAAAGACGTTTCAGTGAAAGAAGAGGAAGACGCGTTCAGAGTGAAAGAGGAGGAGGACGTTATAGTAAAAGAAGAGGAGGAGGGGGAGATGACTGTCACATTGGAGGAAGAAGAGGAGGTTGGAGATCTGTTTAACACCAGTAAGTACCGTCTCTGCAGTCGTTGAACCAATATGCAGTAAAGGGGTTCTACGCTTTAATGTTGTTCTGTAGGAATGGCTGAAGTTATACTGTAACGTGTAGAACAGCAAGAGTGGACCATCAACAAAACGTTAACAATTGATCAAATGCATCCAATGACATTGCCTGAAATACTGTAGTCCTCAATATCTCCTATTAGATTAGCCCAAGATGTAGTTTTAAAGGGGCAATCAGCAGTTGTTACATCCATTTTGGGACTTATACATGAATGATATGTACCCATTGTTTCTTGAAGATTTCACTTATACATTTCTCATGAGCTTAGTTCAACTGTCATACTGTATATGAACTCAGAATATAAGCTTTTTTTTACTCCAATGTTTGTCAGTAAATATGAACAATCACTGTATATCTTCAAAACATGGTTAAAACTATAATGTTGATATCATGGACAATTGCATTTCTCCAGCCCCATCCCTCAGCTTTTTACCGAAACGGGCAGGGAGTACGCTTTGTTATTGTTTCTACTGCTGATTGCTGCCCCCATTACTCCTCAAGGTCCAATGACTGTATGTTATTTTCAGTGGTAGACTGGCTCTGGCAGCTAAAATATTTAAATATTCCATCTAAATGTGAATCGATTCTCAATTGCAACACGTTTCTAGAAAACATAAATCGCTGTACTTACATATCACATCAAAATCATTTCACATATAATACTTTCATATCACCTCAAAATCATTTCACATGATACTTTCATATCACCTCAAAATCATTTCACATAATACTTTCATATCGCATCAATCATTTCAAATAATACTTTCATATCACATCAAAATCATTGTGGCCAAGCTTCCTGCCATCCAGGACCTATATAATAGGTGGTGTCAGAGGAAAGCCCATAAAATCATTAGACTCCAGTCACCTAAGTTTAGACTGTTTTCTCTGCTACCGCACGGCAAGCGGTACCGGAGCGCCAAGTCTACGACCAACAGCCTCCTCAACGGCTTCTACCCCCAAGCCATAAAACTGCTGAACAATTCATAAAATCGTCACTGGAAATTTACATTGACCCCCCACCCCCTCCCTTTTGTGCACTGCTGCTACTCGCTGGTTGTTTGTTACCTATGCATGGTCACTACGCCCCTACCTTCATGTACAGATTACCTCAACTAGCCTCAACTAGCCTGCACACTGACTCGGTACCAGTGCCCCCTGTATATAGCCTCCACACTGACTCTGTACCGGTGCCCCCTGTATATAGCCTCCACACTGACTCTGTACCGCTGCCCCCTGTATATACAGTGCCTTGCGAAAGTATTCGGCCCCCTTGAACTTTGCGACCTTTTGCCACATTTCAGGCTTCAAACATAAAGATATAAAACTGTATTTTTTTGTGAAGAATCAACAACAAGTGGGACACAATCATGAAGTAGAACAACATTTATTGGATATTTGAAACTTTTTTAACATTTCAAAAACTGAAAAATTGGGCCTGCAATTTTTTAAGCATTTCATGGTAAAGTCTAAGTTGTTGTCTTGACGGATTTGTAAAAAACGGTTTGTCATAAAACACTATATATATTTTTTTCAATGTTGCTGACACTCCTCCCCAGAGGTGTCTCATTATTGGGATTCATTGCTGATTTCTACCTGTAGCTCACTATGAGGTGTCTGGTGATACAGGTTAAGGGCCCTGTTGGACATTGGTGGTTGGTAGTGGAGTCAAGGGAACAAGCAGGGTTGGACACGGCCATGTTATTATCCCACACACAGTCTCTGTGGTTCATATGAACCCCATTCCTGGGAATTAGATTCGATTACATATCGCCCCTGTCCTTTACCACAGAAGGCTTCCATCTGTCCCATTCCCAGCTAGGTTATGAGGTGCTTTGTCGCCAGGACCTATGACTGTTTGATAGGGGAAACCTCCATGCTTATTATAGAAAAAGTAATTAGGGGAAAACTATTTAGTCAACTGAAGTAAAACAACAAACATTTTTGAAAAATGAAAACTATTCAAAAACTATCTTTGACACAAACTAAATAGCCTAAAATAATAACCAGCATGAATTATGTTCAGTTTGAATCATTTATATCTTAACTTTGGGCAAAAATATAATTGGATATTAAATATTTTTTATGTGGTTTTAAAGCTTCTGAACCTGGTGGCTGCTTAATGCTGCCATGGAATGGCAATGTTTCAAATAGACCTAGCTTGTGTATCACTTGCTATCACCAGAAATACTTTAAGAAATTAGGATATTGGAAACTCCTTTCGATTCGTATTAACAGCTTAAAGAAAATAACATTGGCATGAATTACCTTCCGTGAACAAGAAGCACAACATTACACATATTTTCAGAGATGTGAGATAATCAACTAGTTCTCTGTAATATCGTATAGCTTTTCAATCGTGACATTACGTACTTTCAAGGAAAATCGGCATGTTTCTCAACTCATACCTTGACTTTAAAAAGTGATTTTCGTGAGAATTTGCTTAGGAACTGCGTGTCACAGCATGACTATGTGAACGTGATTTGTCGACTGTCTCTTGGACGGGCGTTATATACGCTTTGACATTTTCTGGAATACTGTTTCAAAACGTTTTGAAAACGTTTTTGTTTACTAGCCTGCCTATTGAATTTGGAATGCACTGTACTGTTCATCTCTAAAACTCACTGAGATAATTCCTTTGATACAGCAGTAGCAATACAGGGATATAACATCTACAGAAAAGACAGGAATGCCTATGGGGGAGGTGTTGCTGTATACAGTGCATTCTGAAAGTATTCAGACCCTTGCATTTTTCCATGTTTTGTTACATTAAAGCCTTATTCTAAAATTGATTAAATTATTTCCCCCCCTTTCATTTAGCTCATTTATTTGGCACATCTACATTTGGGGAGTTTCTCCCATCCTTCTCTGCAGATCCTCTCTAGCTTAGTCAGGTTGGATGGGGAACATCACTGCACAGCTATTTTCAGGTCTCTCCAAGAGATGTTAGATCGGGCTCAAGTCAAGAACATTCAGAGACTTCTTCCGAAGCCACTCCTGCGTTGTCTTGGTTGTGTGCTTAAGGTCGTTGTCCTGTTGGATGGTGAACCCACAGCATGATGCTGCCACCATCATGCTTCAACGTAGGGATGGTGCCAGGTTTCCTCCAGGTGTGACGTTTGGCATTCAGGCCAAAGAATTCAATCTTGGTTTCATCAAGCCTGATAGTCCTGTTTCTCATGGTTTTAGTGTCCTTAAGGTGCCTTTTGGCAAACTCCAAGCAGGCTGTCATGTGCCTTTTACTGAGGAGTGGTTTCCGTCTGGCCACTCTACCATTAAGGTCTGATTGGTGGAGTGCTGCAAAGATGGTTGTCCTCCAATGCCCCATATACCACCCACCACTGCGACCTGTATGTTCTTGTCGGCTGGCCTTGCTACATATTCGTCGCCAGACCCACTGGCTCCAGGTCATCTATAAGTCTTTGCTAGGTAAAGCTCCACTTTATCTCAGCTCACTGGTCACCATAGCAACACCCACCCGTAGCACGTGCTCCAGCAGGTATATCTCACTGGTCATCCCGAAAGCGAACACCTCCTTTGGCCGCCTTTCCTTCCAGTTCTCTTTTGCCAATGACTGGAACGAATTGCAAAAATCACTGAAGTTGGAGACTTATATTTCCCTCACTAACTTTAAGCATCAGCTATCTGAGCAGCTGTACACAGCCTATCTTTAAGTAGCCCATCCAACTACCTACATCATCCCCATATTGTTTTTATTTACATTTTGTTGCTCTTTTGCACACCAGTATTTCTACTTGCACATCATCATCTGCACATCTATCACTCCAGTGTTAATTTGCTAAATTGTAATTACTTCGCTACTATTGGCCTATTTATTGCCTTTACCTCCTTACTCCATTTGCACACACTGTATATAGATTTTTCTATTGTGTTGTTGACTGTACGTTTGTTTTTCCCATGTGTAACTCTGTTGTTTTTTTGTCGCACTGCTTTGCTTTATCTTGGCCAGGTCGCAGTTGTAAATGAGAACTTGTTCTCAACTGACCTACCAGGTTAAATAATAAAGGTGAAATTTAAAAAATGAAATAAAAAAATATGAACTTTATTGACACCTAAATGGATACTGTCATTAATGTGGTTCTTCAATAATTACACATAATTCTTAATACTATAGCAAACATTATATTAAGCAGGACAATCAAACGAGCCTTACAATTATAATACAAAGTAGTGTGAAATGTACTCATAAGCAACCTGGAAATGGAGGTTACTCCCCTGAGTTTTCCCCCATTCACATTCAGAATACATTGTGAAAAACTAAGATCTTTGCTCACCATTTTTGCCTCAGGCAGATATAGTACATCATTAACTATTGGTTTCCTCATTAGCAGGGAGGTGTTTGCAATCAAATTCTGTGCGCATCGCCCTCGTGCCGCAATTCTAGCAAACACAGAAAGGGGCCTATATTGGACACCAAAAGTCATCTGGCACACTGCTTAGAGTTTCAACAACATGAATAACTTATTTCTAGCCTACAATCATCGATGTTACTACTAATGTGAAAAGAAGACAAAATATGACTGTTCTTGCTCATTTTAAGACAATTGTCAAATCATTTTAACATTCATTACAGACGTCAATTATTCTACAACATCATGACTACGCTGTTGGCATCACCCTTTACAATGGATTTCTACTGTTGTGGGTCTTTAGTCATCTGTCTGACTTTGTTGTTCACACAGGAGAGAGACGGGACTATTGTGGATCCTCTGGGGAGCCTCAACAACCTCATGATGCTGAAGAGGCAGAGAAGAGTCTCCAGATCAGAACACCTCAACAAACACCCACAGAGACCCACAGGGAAGAGAACTCTCTGCTGCTCTGACTTTGGGAAGAGATTCACCTCCTCATCAGGCATTAAAATTCATCAGAGAATCCACACAAGAGAGAAACCTTATATCTGTACTCAATGTGAGAAGAGTTTTACTACATCTAGCCATCTGACATTACACCAGAGAACACACACAGGAGAGAAACCCTATATCTGTGATCAATGTGGCAAGAGTTTTGTTCGATCTGACCAGCTGACATTACACCAGAGAACACACACAGGAGAGAAACCATATAGCTGTAATGAATGTGGGAAGAGTTTTGTTCAATCTGGCAATCTGACAGTACACCAGAGAACACACACAGGAGAGACATCTCGAGATAATCTGATAAAAGATCAATGATCAAATCATAGAAAATACATACATGAAGGAGTTGTTTCATGATATCAATGAATTAAGGTCACAATGTAGAATGTTAACACATTGTAGTAGGAGTATTTGAATAATGTCACAATGTAGAAGCCTAAACGTTAGCCCCCTGTTCTATTGATTTCAACAATATATGGATATTAGCCTTAGGGGAAAAATCCTGAATTGAAAGAGTACTATTTATGTGATTAAAAAAAAAAAATTACTAACAAAAAAAGAGTCGTTACACTTACCATGTTGGTGACCCACTTGAATCAAAATGCAGCTGGCTGTTTTCTACAAACAGATTCCGTGTGGTTTTTGAGCTATTAGTTTTAACAGAAGGTGCAACCTCATCTCCCTCGTCTCGCACAATTGATTTCAACATGATATTGGTGAGTGATGACAAATATGTGTTGTGTTCCTTTGTTTAGCGACCCTTAAATGTAAATGCATCTCTCCAGAATGTAGCTGACTGCTTTCTGCAGGTTGTCCTCTAACCAGTGAGGTGGAAGATATCTCCCATTTCCATGTTTTTTTAGTTGTTAGTTTCAACAGCAAGTACAACCTGATTCCCCCCTAATCGATATCAGTGATTTATTGCTACTTGTCAAAACAGCGTTTTTGGTGCTTGTGTCCATGGCGAGGACAACTTGGTTTCTGATTGTCTCAAGGTGGGCAGTCAAAAGTTGTGTGTTTAGCCAGTGAGTTGCCATGGATCATATTTTGACTGCATGTTTTTCCGTATCGGAGATGAGTTTTGTTTGGGTTTTTTCCAAGTGGACGAGAGTTCTAGAAGCTATTGGGTAAAAAATAAAAATTATTGTTTTTAATTGTTGACAGCCAGTAGACACCATGTTTATATTGGTGAAGGTGAAGCATTGTAGTTGATTATAATGTGAAATGGAAGTTGTTTTCTGTTGGTGGAAGGCATTCACTTAAGGTGTTAGTCTTTGGTTTTCCAGTTATGTTTTGAGGTTTGGATTTTAGCTGGTGGTTGTTTTATGCAACAGAATAGAGGGTTCTTAGAACTATTGTGTCTGTGTGTTCTACTGAGGATTGGCCTCTGGGAGATAACAATGACAGGAAATTTACAATGTCTTTTGGGTGATTAAACCTAAAGAGACCGCATTCCAGAGCATGAGTTAATGTTTCTGTTCTATATGGTACAAAGGAGAGATGACCCCAGGGCCAGACCCTGGTCTCTACACAAAGAGTACTGTTTTTACAGCAGCTACTGTCTGCTGAGAATTATAATTATCTTTCATACAAATCATAATCTTGTGACCTGTTCTATACATCTGTTGTTCATCATGTAGGTTGAATGGGGTTTATCTTGGCTGTAAAATACCTTTGTACTTGTCTCGGGGCTCTCAACGAATCATATGGGGGTTGATTCGTCGACCAGCCATCATTATCGTAGAGCACTCAATTGATTCACTTTATATGTGTGTGTGTTGTGAATAAATATTTAGTTTAAGAATAACTGACTTGTGTGATAATTTTGTCTCATTTGATATTAAAGAAATGAACCACATTTGACGACCTGGGTAAATGGTGCACGAGGGATCCCTCTAACTTGGGATCTCAGGGAGACCACACTTGGGGAACGGAGCAGATGGACCCATCATTGATCTGAGAGGCAGCGATCCGAGTGGATACCACATCTCAAACCTAGTTTTTTTTAAAGAAAGAGGTGAGTGAAATACGCAAAGTGTCATTTTTAGAAAAGCCTCGTATGCTCTGAGTGTTTTCCTGTGAGGGGGGCACCTTGCAGGTGTAAACAGGGCCGAGGCAGCTATCTGTGTGAACTGGATGAAAACTAGAATCTGTTTACTAGTTAAGACAATTTATGATATAGTTTAAGCTAGTAAGGTGCACATGTTATTGTTTTAAACCTGGATCCTATTTTAGAAGAATTGAAAGATGTAAATGTATGAGTTATATTATCCTAGGAACTAACCATGACATAGAAATGTGAAAATATTCCTGCAGGTTAAAATATTGCTGAAAAACAACTAATTGATTAGGTATGTTGAGAATAGCATTGTTTGACTGAGATATGAGAGTTATGTGAATGTGGAAATGAGTCTGAATCTGTCATTTGACAATAACATATAGAAATATGCTTAAAGCCTGTTGTGACTACCCATCCCGGGTCCGGGAGCGTAATTTATTTTTTATTTATTTTTTATTTCACCTTTATTTAACCAGGTAGGCTAGTTGAGAACAAGTTCTCATTTACAATTGCTACGTGGCCAAGATAAAGCAAAGCATTTCGACAGATACAACGACACAGAGTTACACATGGAGTAAAACAAACATACAGTCAATAATACAGTATATACAAGTCTATATACAATGTGACCAAATTAGGTGAGATGGGAGGTAAAGGCAAAAAAGGCCATGGTGGCAAAGTAAATACAATATAGCAAGTAAAACACTGGAATGGTAGTTTTGCAATGGAAGAATGTGCAAAGTAGAAATAAAAATAATGGGGTGCAAAGGAGCTAAATAAATTAATTAAATACAGTAGGGAAAGATGTAGTTGTTTAGGCTAAATTATAGGTGGGCTATGTACAGGTGCAGTAATCTGTGAGCTGCTCTGACAGTTGGTGCTTAAAGCTAGTGAGGGAGATAAGTGTTTCCAGTTTCAGAATTTTTTGTAGTTCGTTCCAGTCATTGGCAGAAGAGAACTGGAAGGAGAGGCGGCCAAAGAAATAATTGGTTTTGGGGGTGACTAGAGAGATATACCTGCTGGAGCGTGTGCTACAGGTGGGAGATGCTATGGTGACCAGCGAGCTGAGATAAGGGGGGACTTTACCTAGCAGGGTCTTGTAGATGACATGGAGCCAGTGGGTTTGGCGACGAGTATGAAGCAAGGGCCAGCCAACGAGAGCGTACAGGTCGCAATGGTGGGTAGTATATGGGGCTTTGATGACAAAACGGATTGCACTGTGATAGACTGCATCCAATTTGTTGAGTAGGGTATTGGAGGCTATTTTGTAAATGACATCGCCATTTAGTCGAGGATTGGTAGGATGGTCAGTTTTACAAGGGTATGTTTGGCAGCATGAGTGAAGGATGCTTTGTTGCGAAATAGGAAGCCAATTCTAGATTTAACTTTGGATTGGAGATGAATAGTGAATAGAACAAACTTAGGGAGGAGGCTTCTAATGTTAACATGCATGAAACCAAGGCTATTACGGTTACAGAAGTAGTCAAAAGAGAGCGCCTGGGGAATAGGAGTGGAGCTAGGCACTGCAGGGCCTGGATTCACCTCTACATCGCCAGAGGAACAGAGGAGGAGCAGAATAAGGGTGCGGCTAAAAGCAATAAGAATTGGTCGTCTAGAACGTCTGGAACAGAGAGTAAAAGGAGGTTTCTGGGGGCGATAAAATAGCATCAAGGTATAATGTACAGACAAAGGTATGGTAGGATGTGAATACAGTGGAGGTAAACCTAGGTATTGAGTGATGAAGAGAGAGATATTGTCTCTAGAAACATCATTGAAACCAGGAGATGTCATTGCATGTGTGGGTGGTGGAACTAATAGGTTGGATAAGGTATAGTGAGCAGGACTAGAGGCTCTACAGTGAAATAAGCCAATAAACACTAACCAGAACAGCAATGGACAAGACATATTGACATTAAGGAGAGGCATGCTTAGTCGAGTGATCAAAAGGGTCCAGTGAGTGGAGAGGTTGGTTGGGGGTCACGGCGATTTAGACAGCTAGCCAGGCCATCGGTAGCAAGCTAGCATAGGGTGGAGGTCTGTTGTTAGCCACCTCTTGCGTTCCGTCAGTAGATTAGTGGGGTTCCGTGTGGTAGAAGGGATTAATCCAAATCACACAACAACATCAAAAATAAAAACAATAGATATAGTTATAGAGGCCCAAGAAGAAAACATAATAATAATAAAAATAAATAAATTGTCCGATTGTCTATTCAGATAGCAGCCGGTAAGACAGCTAACGGTTAGCAGGCCGCAGATGGGCGTTCAGGTAACGTCGCGACGGAGGAGCCAGCCGGATCTCCTTCGGGTAGATAACGTCGGCAGTCCAGTTGTGAAGGCCCGGTGGGGCTCCGCTTAGGCAGTAAAACGTGTCCGGATAGGTGACTGCAGCCCAGGAGTGATTGATGGAACTCAGGAGTGATTGACGGATTGACGTAATCATCAACTGACCCTAATTAGCATAACGCAACGCACATAAATATTACTAGAAAAAATTCCTATTCGTGAAATATATTGAAACACAGCTTAGCATTTTGTTAATCACCCTGTCATCTCAGATTTTCAAAATATGCTTTACAGCCAAAGCAAGACAAGCATTTGTGTAAGTTTATCGATAGCCTAGCATAGCATTATGTCCAGCTCGCAGCAGGTAACTTGGTCACGAAAATCAGAAAAGCAATCAAATTAAATCGTTTACCTTTGATGAGCTTCGGATGTTTTCACTCACGAGACTCCCAGTTAGATAGCGAATGTTCCTTTTTTCCAAAAATATATTTTTTTGTAGGCAAAATAGCTCAGCTCTTCACGTTTGGCTGAGAAATCGACCGGAAATTGTGGTCACTACAACGCCAAAAAATATTCCAAATTAGCTCCATAATATCGACAGAAACGTGGCAAATGTTGTTTATAATCAATCCTCAAGGTGTTTTTCAAATATCTATTTGATAATATATCTACCGGGACAATTGGTTTTTCATTAGGACCGAGAGGAAAAATGGCTACCTCTGTATTTTACGCAAGAATCACTCAGAGCCATCAGGTGACCACTTACACAATGTAGCCGCTTACACTCATTCTTCAACATAAAGGTGTGAAACTACGTCACAATGCTGTAGACACCTTGGGGAATACGTAGAAAAAGTGATCTGGTTGATAGCCCATTCACTGCTCAATAGGGACGCATCGGAACGCAGGGCTTTCAAAACATGAGTCACTTCCGGATTGGACTTTTCTCAGGCTTTAGCCTGGAATATCAGTTCTGTTATACTCACAGACAATATTTTTACAGTTTTGAAAACTTTGGTGTTTTCTATCCTAAGCTGTCAATTATATGCATATTCTAGCATCTTGTCCTGACAAAATAGCCCGTTTACTTTGGGAACATTATTTTTCCAAAAATGAAAATATTGCCCCCTTGTTACAAGAGAGACGTTTTTTAAACCAAACACTTTAATAAACACAAAACAAATGTGTATGCATGCTGTATATCTGACAACAAAAGACGAACTGGCGACCTACCTGTTATCTGTCCAGGGTCCAGACATCTGGTGTGAGCGAAAAATCTATAAACAACAAGTGTCACATGACCGGATAAGGTAACTATTCTTGTTCTTCGTGTAACTTTTCGGTAGGCTAGAAACTATCCGTTTTTTTTCTGCTCGACACAGGTCAACGCAGGTATTGCATTGATTTATCGTTCTCGTAACCGTAGGTGCAGCCAAGTGGAAATACGAAAGCTTTCTAGCTATTTCGCACTGATGGTAATTTCAACACAAGAACGTTTCTAGTGAAAAGGTGATTACTCTCAGAGCCACTTATTCACACTCAGCCACCCTAGCCTTAAGACTACAATGACTGCATACGTTTTCCCAAATGTTATACGAAAAATAAATATGTTTTGGTATTGATGGACAATGGCAAGGCTGCCATTTTCAGTTACATTCTGGTCAATAAAAATGGTTTACATGTTTGTTTTCAAGAAATACATGGAACTACAACCAAATAAAACACCATTAGCCATCATGCATTGCATTCAATGCATTCAATCTATACTGAAAAATCTGTTCAGAAAAATCGATGGCAATGTTTTAATGGGGATTAAAAAATACAAAATATCTATATATTCATAACGTAAAATAATAAATAATGAAATACAGGCGATCGCGTATATGGTTGTTGCAAAGGCTTCTGGTTAAATTCGTGTCTTTTCGCACAAATTAAGAAGCACATAGATTTGTGTATTTTCGAACGAACTGAACCACACAAAAATGCACAAAGTCTTCTGAAATACATTTTGTACACATATGCGCGAAGTGAATGTGAGGCTGGGCTGCCACTTTATATAGCATGCAATACTATTAACTCAAAAGGGGGCATAACGTTACATGGACAATACTATCCTATTTCGGAAACGTTACATGTACAATACTTTCCCATTTTGGAAACGTTACATGGACAATACTCTCCCATTTTGGAAACGTTACGTGGACAATACTCTCCCATTTTGGAAACGTTACGTGGACAATACTATCCCATTTTGGAAACGTTACTTGGACAATACTATCCCATTTTGGAAACGTTACGTGGACAATACTCTCCCATTTTGGAAACGTTACGTGGACAATACTATCCCATTTTGGAAACGTTACTTGGACAATACTATCCCATTTTGGAAACGTTACATGTACAATACTATCCCATTTTGGAGACGTTACATGTACAATACTATCCCATTTTGGAAACGTTACATTGACAATACTATCCCATTTTGGAAACGTTACATGTACAATACTATCCCATTTTGGAAATGTTACATGGACAATACTATCCCATTTTGGAAATGTTACATGGACAATACTATCCCATTTTGGAAACGTTACATGGACAATACTATCCCATTTTGGAAACGTTACATGGACAATACTATCCCATTTTGGAAACGTTTCATGTCCGCCCCCTTGTGAAGGGAAATGAATATCTTAGATGGTAGCTGAAGATGGGAATCAATTGCTTAATGTTATTAATAGTGTCTAGACTACCTCTTTCGTATAAATGCCCTTCAGAATCCAAACACAGTATTGCCACGCAGCAAAATGTTGCGTATAATCTTTCAAGTCAGCCAGATTAAATTTTGATACATTTATGTACAAAGATATCTTGAAATGTGATATTAGGCCTGTATGGCAGTACTATATTGGCTAGTGCTTTCTCCAATATGTTCTTCTATTTTTACATTACATTGTATGTCGATGCCATGTATCTTTCAATACTTATAACATATATTTTTAACGTATATATATTAACATTAACATTAACATTTTTTTTATAACACATATATATATATATTTTTTTTTTTTTCTTTTTACCATTTTTATGTTTTAATGCTGGCAAGAATATTCTTTGACACATTTTCTCTTCCTTTGAAATTCCTATAGGACAGAACATAGACACAATGCAATTGGGATCAAGAAGAAGGTACAGATATGTTGTTGGACAGCTACATTTGAAGTGTACATTTAACCTACATAGCAGTCAATAGAAACTGAAATCTATTAGCATACAAATGTGTGCAAATTATCTTTCAGATCTTCTCAGAAATGAATCAAGTCCATGAAATATACACTGCTCAAAAAAATAAAGGGAACACTAAAATAAAAAAATAACACATCCTAGATCTTAATGAATTAAATATTCTTATTAAATACTTTTTTCTTTACATAGTTGAATGTGCTGACAACAAAATTATACAAAAATGATCAATGGAAATCAAATTTATCAACCCATGGAGGTCTGGATTTGGAGTCACACTCAAAGTTAAAAAGTTGAAAAAATTAAAGTGGAAAACCACACTACAGGCTGATCCAACTTTGATGAAATGTCCTTAAAACAAGTCAAAATGAGGCTCAGTAGTGTGTGTGGCCTCCACGTGCCTGTATGACCTCCCTACAACGCCTGGGAATGCTCCTGATGAGGTGGCGGATGGTCTCCTGAGGGATCTCCTCCCAGACCTGGACTAAAGCATCCGCCAACTCCTGGACAGTCTGTGGTGTAACGTGGCGTTGGTGGATGGAGCGAGACATGATGTGCCAGATGTGCTCAATTGGATTCAGGTCTGGGGAACGGGCGGGCCAGTCGATAGCATCAATGCCTTCCTCTTGCAGGAACTGCTGACACAGTCCAGCCACATGAGGTCGAGCATTGTCTTGCATTAGGAGGATCCCAGGGCCAACCGCACCAGCATATGGTCTCACAAGGGGTCTGAGGATCTCATCTCGGTACCTAATGGCAGTCAGGCTACCTCTGGCGAGCATATGGAGGGCTATGCGGCCCCCCAAAGAAATGCCACCCCACACCCACCGCCAAACCGGTCATGTTGGAGGATGTTGCAGGCAGCAGAACGTTCTCCACGGCGTCTCCAGACTCTGTCTCGTCTGTCACATGTGCTCAGTGTGAACCTGCTTTCATCTGTGAAGAGCACAGGGTGCCAATGGCGAATTTAACAATCTTGGTGTTCTCTGGCAAATGCCAAACGTCCTGCACGGTGTTGGGCTGTAAGCACAACCCCCACCTGTGGACGTCGGGCCCTCATACCACCCTCATGGAATCTGTTTCTGACCGTTTGAGCAGACACATGCACATTTGTGGCCTCCTGGAGGTCATTTTGCAGAGCTCTGGCAGTGCTCCTCCTGCTCCTCCTTGCACAAAGGCGGAGGTAGCGGTCCTGCTGCTGGTTTGTTGCCCTCCTACGGCCTCCTCCACGTCTCCTGATGTACTGGCCTGTCTCCTAGTAGTGCCTCCATGCTCTGGACACTACACTGACACACAGCAAACCTTCTTGCCACAGCTCGCATTGATGTGCCATCCTGGATGAGCTGCACTACCTGAGCCACTTGTGTGGGTTGTAGACTCCGTCTCATGCTACCACTAGAGTGAAAGCACCGCCAGCATTCAAAAGTGACCAAAACATCAACCAGGAAGCATAGGAACTGAGAAGTGGTCTGTGGTCACCACCTGCAGAACCACTCCTTTATTGGGGGTGTCTTGCTAATTGCCTATAATTTCCACCTGTTGTCTATTCCATTTGCACAACAGCATGTGAAATTTATTGTCAATCAGTGTTGCTTCCTAAGTGGACAGTTTGATTTCACAGAAGTGTGATTGACTTGGAGTTACATTGTGTTGTTTAAGTGTTCCCTTTTTTTTAAATCCAAAAATGGCTTTATCAACTTCTGAATGTCCCTTTAAGTCTAATCCTTTCCTTTTTTGCATATCTTATTTTAGAGACGAGGACCAGTGGATTGGAATCCACTCCAATTTTAAACATTGATGAAGAAATAGGTATGTTTAAGTTGTTTTACTTTCAAAATTGGGGTCATCTTGGTGTTACTGAATTATACTGCACTACATCTTTATTTTTGACAGTGATGCAACATTTTTAAATGTGTTTCCAGAATTTCGGTTTTGAGATCAAATGTTTGATATGAGGTTACAGTACAGAATGTCACCTTTTATTTCAGGGTATTTCTATACTTTTCTGATTTACCGTTTCGAAATTAAGGCACTTTATATGTCTAGTTGCAAGTTTTATTAGTCGTATGTACAGGATACGGATGGTAACACGATCCAACGAAATGCTTACTTGCAGGTAGCTTCTCGACAAAGCAAATGAAAATGCTGGAGTGTAGAGACATATTTAACATTTTAGCGTCACTGTCCAAATAGTTCTGTAGTGGAGGGCAATAACAACATCCAAATAGTTCTGTAGTGGAGGGCAATAACAACATCCAAATAGTTCTGTAGGGGAGGGCAATAACAACATCCAAATAGTTCTGTAGTGGGGGCAATAACAACATCCAAATAGTTCTGTAGTGGAGGCCAATAACAACATCCAAATAGTTCTGTAGGGGAGAGCAATAACAACATCCAAATAGTTATGTAGTGGAGGGCAATAACAACATCCAAATAGTTCTGTAGGGGAGGGCAATAACAACATCCAAATAGTTCTGTAGTGGGGGGCAATAACAACATCCAAATAGTTCTGTAGTGGAGGCCAATAACAACATCCAAATAGTTCTGTAGTGGAGGGAAATAACAACATCCTGACAGAGATTTTTCCTCCACACATTTCCTTTAATATGAAGCAATCTGCCATTCACACATTATGGAATTAGTCTTAGTTGAATTCATTCAAATCCACTATTGGAATGTTTCCACAGTGTCGTTCCTTTTGTACCCACTGTCTGTAAGTGTGGAAGCTGGAAGCATTTGCCTTTGAGGAGAGTTTACTCTGTAGTCAAAATACACCGAGTGTACAAAATATTCCTAATATTGAGTTGCACTCCCTTTTGCCCTCAAAACAGCCTCAATTCGTCAGGGCATGGACTCTACAAGGTGTTGAAAGCGTTCCACAGGGATGCTGGCCCATGTTAACTCAAATGCTTCCCACAGTTGTGTCAATTTGGCTGGATGTCCTTTGGGTGGTGGACCATTCTTGATACACACGGGTAAATGTGGATCGTGAAAAACCCAGCACTGTTGGAGCTGGCACCTACTACCATACCCCTTTCAAAGGCACTTAAATATTTTGTCTTGCCCAGTCACCCTCTGAATGGCACACATACACAATCCATGTCTCAAGGCTTAAACATACTTCTTAAACCTGTCTCCTCCCCTTTATCTACACTGGTGGATTTAACAGGTGACATCAATAAGGGATCATAGCTTTCACCTGGTCAGTCTGTCAGGGAAAGAGAATGTTTTGTACTCAGTGTATTGTTGCTGTTTTAAGAACATTCAGAATTTCTATTCGATGATGGGATCAAGTTATATTGTTTGATATTCCAATTTAGACTTTACTCAACATTTTGGTCTGCCCTGTAATTGAATTTACTGTGGTCACACCATAGATTGTGCAGAGATATATTTGCTGTCACCTACTTATAGCCTTATGCGCATTTTAATAGATTAATTATATCAAATTCTTAATTGAATCATTTTCCCATTTTTGTGTTTTCAAAAAAGCAATACTTCATAGAGAAATTAACATCCTCCTAGCTGACTTAGAAGACCCTGAGTGTTCAAATCCTGCTGTGCCTGGTGCATCACACAGTTGGAGTGTGAGGAAGGAACTCTCACAGGATAGGTGGAAGGAGTACAGGCCTGAGATTGTATATTCTCTGCTTGCTGCAGAGCATGCTTCTCAGAAGATCTGTCAGTCATGCAATGTGAAAAGGGCTATTCTGCGATGTAGAAGACTGTCTGCCGAAACAGCTTTACTACGAAGCCTCTACACATGCAAAGTTCCCCCTGCACATCAGAGTCTTGATCGAGGGGTTCTACCTTCCTCCAACTACAGCCATATCTCTCCACAGTGATGGCAAATATGCACTTCATGAACAGGGTGTGTTTTATTTATTTTTTTGCGGCTGAATGTATTATATCAAAGTTCAAATGTATTCTTGTTTATTGTTGTATATAAATATTGTCCCTAGATTGTTTCTTACCATTGGATGTACCAAAGGTGATATGTGGTTGCCTGACAAGCACCATCCATGTTGGCCCTGGGAAACATATAATACTTGTAGGAATAAATGGTCATGTGCAATATCTACAAGCACCATCCATGTTGGCCCTGGGAAATATATAATACTCGTAGGAATAAATGGTCATGTGCAATATCTACAAGCAGCATCCATGTTGGCCCTGGGAAACATATAATACTCGTAGGAATAAATGGTCATGTGCAATATCTACAAGCACCATCCATGTTGGCCCTGGGAAACATATAATACTCGTAGGAATAAATGGTCATGTGCAATATCTACAAGCACCATCCATGTTGGCCCTGGGAAACATATAATACTTGTAGGAATAAATGGTCATGTGCAATATCTACAAGAACCATCCATGTTGGCGCTGGGAAACATATAATACTTGTAGGAATAAATGGTCATGTGCAATATCTACAAGCACCATCCATGTTGGCCCTGGGAAACATATAATACTCGTAGGAATAAATGGTCATGTGCAATATCTACAAGCAGCATCCATGTTGGCCCTGGGAAACATATAATACTCGTAGGAATAAATGGTCATGTGCAATATCTACAAGCACCATCCATGTTGGCCCTGGGAAACATATAATACTCGTAGGAATAAATGGTCATGTGCAATATCTACAAGCACCATCCATGTTGGCCCTGGGAAACATATAATACTTGTAGGAATAAATGGTCATGTGCAATATCTACAAGAACCAAACAGTGATGTAGCAATGCAATGTAAAACAACATTAATTCAGACTACATTTTTTTCCTCAAGGTCTCTACAATGTCACAGTGCCTGTGCCTACCTGCACAACTTGTCTTGGCACCTGGACAGCAAACTTGGCAGATCTGATAAAGAATGGGTGTTGGCCTGCCACTGTCAACTGTTACACCATATACCAGGTAGATCTGTTCAGCTCTTTTGAGGAGCTGAAAGTGTCAGCCTCAGGAATGTCCGGTCTGGCGTTTTATGCGGATTTTGGAGCAGCGAACTGACTACTTTGGCAGGGTAACAATCAATTATACTCAGCACCACTGTCCTGCCATGCCCCTTATCTGTGCCCCTCTTGCAGCCAATATTTCCTGCTCTTTACAATGTAAGTACTCATCTTACTTTTGCATTAACTTTCACCTGCTTTGCTGTCAACAGTATGTACTGGCCCTACTTTAACTCAAATCCCGTCATCCATAGTGAATTATAGTATGTTTTGTTTATACTATTGTTGTAAGTTATTTCATATATTTTCTATATGTATTTTTCACTTACCAGAACAGAATGATCTGTGGGGACACTTTTCAAAAAAGCTTCTTTGAGTGGACGTACTGCCTCTCTGAAATTGATCAGGTCTGTGATATTGTTAAGGGATTTTTTATCAATAATGACTAATTATGTATACATTTCAATCAGGTCTGACTAATCAGAATACTATTATGTTACTGTATGAATGTTCTTTTAATCCTAGTACTGAATATAATGTGTGTAAATATAATCAAGAATTAGAACCATGACTGTCTGTCAACCAGCTCGTTGTTGTGGAGAGACAGTCCGATACTGGTAGACTGTCGAGTATTATCCAGGCTAAGAACAGGGCTGGTATCTGTGCAGAAGGTAAAAGCCGCTAGCAGTGGATAACAATTACTAAATAGCTTGTAGCTAATTAGCTGGTTAGCTTCTGGAGTTTCTTGAATGTGTTCTAAAATAAAATAAATAAATAATAATAATAGATAATATATAATCAAATTAAAAATCGAAAAGAGATTGAAAATAAAGTTGAAATATATATACAAAAAGTACACGAGACACAAACCCAATGCTGACAACACAATATCCCCTTGCTGTGCATCAAATAATTACATCGTTCTTACAGCTATTCTGTTCCTTTGATGAACAAAGAGTGTTACCCCTTTACTATTAAAGTGTATTGCTCTCTGTTTATGACTGATAATAGGACAGAACACAGGGATGAGGAGAAAACAATCATTTGGATCCTACACAACACATTGTTGTTGTACCTAAATAATTCCACAAGAGGACGACATATAAACATTTCTTAAAACCAATTAACCTCTACTGCCTTCAGTCCATGACGTCCCCGACTAACTAAAAGTCTGCGTCTGCAAAAATGCTCTTTTATCATAACTCGACATGAAAGTAGCCAAGCCAAAACAGTCAATGACATGCTTTTCGAGATATAAAATTAGCTATGGTGATAGAAAAGGTAAGTGAAATATAGGCGAAGGTAAGAACGTGTTTTACAGTAAGTTTAAAGTTATCACCAAGTTAGCTCTGATAGGCCTTTGGCAATCCAAGCTTTTGGGTTCGTACTCAAGGCTACTTGGTTTAGGCCTGGCTATAGCCTCGGGATACAGTCCAAAAATATCTCCCTTCTCCTGAAGTGTACCTGAAGTTCGCTTCTTCCTACAAATCTAAAATCATTGGATTGGTGGAGGCATGGGCTAGAGCGGAATATGCTACCAAATAGCACCTTATTGCCTAATGTAGGCCTACTTTTAAGGAATAGATCAATCAACTGGCTCACTAAATGGGGTACCGAAATAAATCCACAAGAGGTCGACACGAAATTAGACTAGGTTTATTTATGTTTTGACCTGCTGAGTCGCAGTGCTTAGTGAACAGATTTCAATGTGGGCCTAGCTGTATCGAAAACGGTTGATGGGGAAATTGTGTAATCTGATCAGATCAATATATTTCCCCCCCAATATTAATGAGAGAATGGGAATGTGCCATTAGCCCCTGATGTCATAAAGGTCTAACATTCCATGACGTGGTATGTAGTTCTTAATTCGTCAGTGGCTGCAATATTGTCCTCAGTAAACTCAATATGAGTGAAAACAACACAGACAAGGACAAGTTTTTCGAGATATAAAAAATACTGTATGCTATTATGGATGAAGAAAAGGTAGGTTAAATGACAAAATATTTGGGAATGTAACTAAGGATGTTTTGCTCTAGCCTCACATATTTTGTGCAGAAGGAAATAAAAAGTAACTAAAACACATTTATTTTTCTTTTCTAGGCAATGGCAAGTGATCTATAAAGGATTTTAAAAACCTGTAAGTTTCTCCATCAGCCTTTGACCTTTGATTTGGGAATGTTGTGTTGAACCAAGAGAGAGGAATTAACCATAGTTTTATTCTGCTATTACGTTCATTAATCTGTCATACTTCATCCAACTTTGAATTCAGTCACAGATAAGGAAAACGATGTTGATAAAATGCATTCTGTTCAATCTAGAATCATCAGAGTTTCATTGCCAAACCTGCTGTGTTCTGTTTTGTTTGTGCAATGCAGATGACAAAGGAACAGCTTGCAAAATTGTGCAAGACCATTGTCAACTTCATTGCACAGACCACCCTGCAGATCCTGCTGCCGGCCCTGGCCCGCATTCTAGGGGTGACGGGCTTTTATGACAATGCTGACTCATTCTGCCTTTGAGCAAAAAAGACTGGAGCTCATCCAGGAAGTTAAATATTTGGCGAAGGAGATGTGTAACTGTGGCGGCAGGGCTCTCCGACCAAGAGGTACTGTATGTTCCCCATAATGTGTGTGTGCAGTTAATCCTAACCCTCAAACTGATGAACAATAATTTCTCCTTTTCAATATTTGCCAGCTTTCTAACAGGTTTGATTTGCAATATCTAATGCACACATATAAATTACATTTAGAATACTCAATTATAATGCTTGTTAGATTTGTTAGCAGTAAGATATCGATTTTCCAACTTCAGACAGCAATTAACATGCTTTGTTTGTTCATTTTAAAGTTCCCAGACCTCACTGAAAGTCCACCTGGGAATGCCAGAAGACAGTACCATCAGCAGTGTCCAGGAGCAACTGTCAAAATCTGACCAAATGGTGGCTGCAGGACAGCTTTCAGAAATAGATAAAGTGGTTGGAACTATGCTGGAGAACATTGAGAAGATAAGCAGCGAATGTGGCGAGGAATTGGTCTATCAAGAGTCACTGCGGTCTTCCTCCTCGTTGTCATTCTCAACTGCCAAATCACAGAAGACAGAGTGGGAATTTGAACTCCATTCCTTCTGAGTTACCTGAGAGTACTGCTCAGCCCATTGTAAGATGCTCAGTCATTGACATGAGCGAATCTATTAAGCCAAAAACAATGGTGTGTGATGCCAGAACAATGTTTGCCATAGCCGAAGGATACAGAAGAAGGTTACAGGCAGTTTACATCTCACCCTGATCTAACAGATGCAATAGCTAGACTGGAGGAGCTCATATGTCAGGGTAGGATTGGTGCTCTCTCCCGTGATCTCAGTCACCAAGTTAACCGCATAATTTCCGATAGCAACTTGACCCCTCTGGGACTGACAGTGGCGGCTGGAAAGAGTGCATCTGATTACCATCCTTTCGAAGCTGAAGAGGAATGACAAGGTGGGGAAGCCCACAACTTACAAGCTGGTTCAGCTGTTTGTAGAGGAGTCTGTTAAGTGCCTCCTGCTTCCTAGTTTTGTGCCCTATTCAACTTCAATGAGTTTGGCTCAGGGGGCCAAGGTGTTGGCTAGAGTGTCTGAAGATAGAATTTCATGCTCTTCTTCTTCATCAGTATTTAGTGACACAGTCAGTCTCTTTACCAAAGTTATGGTAAGCCAGGTCATGTCCTCTGTGGATTCTGATGCAGAAAGTAGAGGATCCTCTCCAACTGAATCTTTCCAAACATCTGAAACCACTATATCTGATGTAGGCAATCTATTGAGTGGCAAGTCCTCCCCTCGGCTGTCTCCTTCTGGCGCCATTATGGCAACAAGCGAGACTTCCAATGCAGCACAAATCTTGAAGGCCAACATTGATGGAGAGGAAGTGGATACCACCAGTCATTCTGGTGTAGCTCAAAACATTGTCAGGGATGATATGTCAACCAGCCCAGACATGGTCAAAGATGTCACACTTCCAACCCCATCCTCTGATAACTTGGGCAGTGATGATGACGTCACCTGCCTCATCAGCATGTTAGTAATGAGAATTCTAACAGAAATCCAAACCCCAGCAGAACATTACCCAGTTGACGTCACACGCAAGTTATGGAGGTCTTCTGTGCATGGTCAGGCTGCTCTGAGACACAAGCCTATCCAGAGAACTTGAGGATTCATAAAGTATAGAGTCGTCTATAAAAATCTGTTGGAGGAGTTTGGCTCGGAGAAAATCCTCCAACAGGCCGTGTCGACTCAGGACTCTTCATTTGATAGGATTCTTGTCAAGTCTTTGAGTGAAGCGCTTCTCCTCCATGAGGCATTGAGGGCAGCCTCAAGAACATCAGTCAAAACCACCGGGCCTAAGGCTCTTCCACTGGCTGAGGATGTGAGGGCTAGCAGCGGGAAACTATCTTTTCTACAAGGGCTGGTCAGGCTGACAAGCAACTTAAAGGTACAGCAAACGTATTTAAATGAACAGTTGTGGGAGATAATGTGAGTAAACAATGCTATTCAGTGTAAAAAAATATAAAACCATCCGTTCATTCCAAAACCAATCATACATGTTGTTGTGCTGGTGTGGTAGGTGTGATTGTTTTCATCATGAGGTTGTTCAGCTGTGACATTTTTTAAAACATGTTTTTCTCTTTAAATACTTAGCTATTCAAGAAGGGGAACAAGAAGGATTCCCACCACTCTGAATCAGAACAAGTACAGACCATTGCTGAAGATGGCATGCGTAAGTTCACACAACAGGATATTGTCTGTTTGAGATATTGGTGTACAAAGAAATGCCACTTCAAAATAACCTTACAAAGGTTATATACGCAATCAGTAGTCATCTCCTGTGTAAAAGTAATTATATTCTCCAAAACTCAAGCTGTTGGTTCTCATTTATCAGTGTCAGTTATGCCTACTGGATAACTTATTTGTATTGCTTTTAAACTTTTTAAATGAATCTATCTTAACACTTTGTTCTAGCTAGCTATTTGTGTAGGTAGCTTTCAAGTAAACGCAATGATAATAGTAACATACATTACATCATTTCTAAATTAAAGTGCATGTCAACTCTCTCTCTCTTTCTGTAGTGCCAAGCATAGTGCCACATGCTGCCATGTCTGCACTGCCAAAGGATCTCCCTGCCAGCTCCCAACAGGAGACGCCTCACAAATGTCCACTTCTCGTCAGGATGTTTTCTGCCATCTCCAAAGGCCTGTTCAAGCCCTTCAAACAGTCCTGAAAGACCAAGTAACTTAAGACAATTTATTAAACGTCATTCATTACATTAAATTGGCCTTTGTCTTTCTATGTGCTCTGCTCCCGTTATAACAGACCAGATTACAATACTGGTCTTTTAAATGTTAGCAGTGATAGCAACATTAACTATAGTGGTGTGTATAGCCCTTCTACACAGTCTGACTCTTCTGACACTGTGTGACATGCCCTCTGATCCAGTGATCTAGGATATTCTGAGTGGCTTTAGGCCTGAATCTCTGCCCTCCTGCCCAAATACATGTTTTCTCTTCTGATATATCTACCACTGTCAGCAGCCAGCAGGGGAAAACAGACAGCACTGTTGAGAGCTTTCTTTTCTCCGTCATGACTAGAACACTGAGAAAGGCTTTTATCTATTGCAGCATATTCCATCTCTTGATTTAACCTATTATACGGTAGTACTACCCATTATTTCCCAACGGTTATTTCACAAGAAATGTGTTATAAAAAGTAAACTTACAGTGCATCCGGAAAGTATTCAGACCACTTGACTTTTTCCACATTGTTACATTACAGCCTCATTCTAAAATTCATACAATTATTTTTTTCCTCTCATTAAGCTACAAAAACACCTCATGACAAAGCGAAAAGTGTAGAAAATTTTAGCAAATTTATTAAGAATAAAAACAGAATTACCTTGTTTAAATAATTATTGAGACCCTTTGCTATGAGACTCGAAATTGAGCTCAGGTGCATCCTGTTTCCATTGATCATCCTTGAGATGTTTCTACAACTTGTTTAGAGTCCTGTGGTAAATTCAATTGATTGGACATGATTTGGAAACAAACACAGAGCTGGGAGAAGGGTATGAGAAACAATATTCTCTGATCTGATGATACCGAGATTGAACTCTTTGGCCTGAATGCCAAGCTTCACGTCTGGAGGAAACCTGGCACCATGGTTGTGAAGCATGGTTGTGGCAGCATCATGCGGTGGAATTATTTTCAGCAGCGGTTACTGGGAGACGAGTTAGGATCCTGGGAAAGATGAACGGAGCAAAGTACAGAGATCCTTACTGAAAACATGCTCCAGAGGTTCACCTTCCAACAGGACAATGACCCTAAGCACACAGCCAAGACAATGCAGGAGTGGATTCGGGACAAGTCTCTGAATGTCCATGAATGGCCCAGCCAGAGCCCGGACCTGATCGAACATCTCTGGAGAGACCTGAAAAAACTGTGCAGCGACGCTCCCCATCCAATCTGACAGAACATGAGAGGATCTTGTATCATCATACCCAAGAAGACTTGATGCTGTAATCACTGCCAAAGGTGCTTCAACAAAGTACTGAGTAAAGGGTCTGAATATTTGTAAATGTGATATCAGTATTTTATTTTTAGTACATTGTTTTATTATTTTTGAATCAAAAACCTGTTTTTGCTTTCTTATTATGGGTTATTATCTGCAGAGGGGGAGGGACGGACGGACGAATGAATCAATTTTAGAATAAGGCTGTAACGTAACAATGTGGAAAAAGTCAAGGGGTCTGAATACTTTCCGAATGCACTTTATGTAATGAAAATATTAGCTGGTTGCCACTATAGATAGCTAGTTTAACCAGTGCAGTGGTAATACTGCCTGTCTTGGGAGATAACGTAGGATGCATGCTTATCCGGGTGCCAGAGACACAATCACAAGCTTTCTTCAGACTACATTGCTCAAACTTACAACGTAAAGATATGATTTATCACTACTTAGGTCAGACCAGATATTGTGTATAAAAACAAAACACTTTATTACAATTAGGCTGAAAAAATCCAATGAAAACACAACTACTTTATAAGTACAAATGTTTTCCTTATTCATTGTTATTTACATTTTTTTTTCTTCAACATCAATAAAAAAAAAATGTCAATGTTAAATTGACACATTGAAAACGGTTATGTGAGCTGTTGGCCGAGGTTGGAGTAGCCAGGAGGAAGGCATGGCCAGCCTTTGAGAAATGCTTGTTGAAGTTTTCGATTATCATGGATTTATCGGTGGTGACCGTGTTACCTAGCCTCAGTGCAGTGGGCAGCTGGGAGGAGGTGCTCTTGTTCTCCATGGACTTTACAGTGTCCCAGAACTTTTTGGAGTTAGAGCTACAGGATGCAAATTTCTGCTTGAAAAAGCTAGCCTTTGCTTGCCTGACTGACTGCGTGTATTGGTTCCTGACTTCCCTGAACAGTTGCATATCGCAGGGACTATTCGATGCTATTGCACTCTGCCACGGGATGTTTTTGTGCTGGTCGAGGGCAGTCAGGTCTGGAGTGAACCACAAGGGTTATATCTGTTCTTAGTTCTGCATTTTTTGAACGGAGCAAGCTTATCTAAGATGGTGAGGAAGTTACTTTTAAAGAATGACCAGGCATCCTCAACTGACTGGATGAGGTCAATATCCTTCCAGGATACCCAGGCCAGGTCGATTAGAAAGGCCTGCTCGCAGAAGTGTTTTAGGGAGCGTTTGACAGTGATGAGGGGTGGTTCGTTTGACTGCGGACCCGTAGCGGATACAGGCAATGAGGCAGATATCGCTGAGATCCTGATTGAAGACAGCGGAGGTGTATTTGGAGGGCCAGTTGGTCAGGATAACGTCTATGAGGGAGCCCTTGTTTACAGATGCAGGGTTGTACCTGGTGGGTTCCTTGATGATTTGTGTGAGATTGAGGGCATCTAGCTTAGATTGTAGGACTGCCGGGGTGTTAAGCATATCCCAGTTTAGGTCACCTAACAGAACAAACTCTGAAGCTAGATGGGGGGGGGGGCGATCAATTCACAAATGGTGTCCAGGGCACAGCTGGGAGCCGATGGGGCTCGGTATAGCAGGCGGCAACAGTGAGAGACTTATTTCTGGAGAGAGTCATTTTTAAAATTAGTAGTTCGAACTGTTTGGGTATGGACCTGGAAAGTATGACATTCTGTCAACTGTTGGACCTTATATTTTCAACAAAATGCTCCAAGATGACATAGCAGTCAGACGCCTTTTGTCCTCGTCTTGTCGTGTCCCATGTATATACATATATATATATATATATATATATATATATTTACAACTTTCTTCGCATACCTTTTTATATATATTTTTTATTTTCCATAAACTCATCTTCAAAACACTCTCCTGCAAACCCGCCTCACCAATTTATATATATTTTTTAAAAAGTATTATTTACCTTATTTGCCAGAAGCTAGCCTGAAGCTAATCCAGAAGCCAGCCAGAAGCTAATCCAGAAGCTAGCCTGAAGCTAATCCAGAAGATAGCCTGAAGCTAATCCAGAAGCTAATCCAGAGTACCATCAGTCACTCCTGGGCTACAATCACCTATCCGGACCCGTTTTACTGCCACACCGGGCCTTCACAACTGGATTACCAATGTTATCTACCTGAGAAAGTAATATGGCTGGCTCCTCTGTCGCGACGTTACCTAGACCTATCGGACCATTTTTTTTAATATATATATTTTTTTTTTCTTGGGCCTCTATAACTATATCTATTGTTTTTTTTTGCGAATTGGATTGATCCCCTCTACCACACGGAACCCCACTAATCCTACCGACGGAAACGCAATAGGTGGCTAAAAACAGACCTCCATCCTATGCTAGCTTGCTACCGATGGCCCGGCTAGGTGTCTGAATCGCCGTGACCCCAACCAACCTCACTACTCCCTGGACCCTTTTGATCACTCGACTAAGCATGCCTCTCCCTAATGTCAATATGCCTTGTCCATTGCTGTTCTGGTTAGTGTTTATTGGCTTATTTCACTGTAGAGCCTCTAGTCCTGCTCACTATACCTTATCCAACCTATTAGTTCCACCACCCACACATGCGATGACATCTCCTGGTTTCAATGATGTTTCTAGAGACAATATCTCTCTCATCATCACTCAATACCTAGGTTTACCTCCACTGTATTCACATCCTACCATACCTTTGTATACATTATACCTTGAAGCTATTTTATCGCCCCCAGAAACCTCCTTTTACTCTCTGTTCCAGACGTTCTAGACGACCAATTCTTATTGCTTTTAGCCGTACCCTTATCCTACTCCTCCTCTGTTCCTCTGGCGATGTAGAGGTGAATCCAGGCCCTGCAGTGCCTAGCTCCACTCCTATTCCCCAGGCGCTCTCTTTTGATGACTTCTGTAACCGTAATAGCCTTGGTTTCATGCATGTTAACATTAGAAGCCTCCTCCCTAAGTTTGTTTTATTCACTGCTTTAGCACACTCTGCCAACCCGGATGTTCTAGCTGTGTCTGAATCCTGGCTTAGGAAGACCACCAAAAATTCTGAAATTTTCATCCCAAACTACAACATTTTCAGACAAGATAGAACTGCCAAAGGGGGCGGTGTTGCAATCTACTGGAAAGATAGCCTGCAGTGTTCTGTCCTACTATTCCGGTACTGTACCCAAACAATTTGAACTTCTACTTTTAAAAATCCACCTCTCTAAAAACAAGTCTCTCACCGTTGCCGCCTGCTATAGACCACCCTCTGCCCCCAGCTGTGCTCTGGACACCATATGTGAACTGATTGCCCCCATCTATCTTCAGAGCTCATGCTGCTAGGCGACCTAAACTGGAACATGCTTTTAACACCCCAGCCATCCTACAATCTAAGCGTGATGCCCTCAATCTCACACAAATTATCAATGAACCTACCAGGTACCTCCCCAAAGCCTTAAACACCGGCACCCTCATAGATATCATCCTAACCAACTTGCCCTCTAAAATACACCTCTGCTGTCTTCAACCAAGATCTCAGCGATCACTGCCTCATTGCCTGCATCCGTAATGGGTCAGCGGTCAAACGACCTCCACTCATCACTGTCAAACGCTCCCTGAAACACTTCAGCGGGCAGGCCTTTCTAATCGACCTGGCCGGGGTATCCTAGAAGGATATTGATCTCATCCCGTCAGTAGAGGATGCCTGGTTATTTTTTTTAAATGCCTTCCTAACCATCTTAAATAAGCATGCCCCATTCAAGAAATTTAGAACCAGGAACAGATATAGCCCTTGGTTCTCCCCAGACCTGACTGCCCTTAACCAACACAAAAACATCCTATGGCATTCTGCATTAGCATCGAACAGCCCCCGTGATATGGAGCTGTTCAGGGAAGCTAGAAACCATTATACACAGGCAGTTAGAAAAGCCAAGGCTAGCTTTTTCAAGCAGAAATTTGCTTCCTGCAACACTAACTCCTGGGACACTGTAAAGTCCATGGAGAATAAGAACACCTCCTCCCAGCTGCCCACTGCACTGAAGATAGGAAACACAGTCACCACTGATAAATACACTATAATTGAGAATTTCAATAAGCATTTTTCTACGGCTGGCCATGCTTTCCACCTGGCTACTCCTACCCCGGTCAACAGCACTGCACCCCCAACAGCAACTCGCCCAAGCCTTCCCCATTTCTCTTTCTCCCAAATCCATTCAGCTGATGTTCTGAAGGAGCCGCAAAATCTGGACCCCTACAAATCAGTTGGGCTAGACAATCTGAACCCTTTCTTTCTAAAATTATCTGCCAAAATTGTTGCCACCCCTATTACTAGCCTGTTCAACCTCTCTTTCGTGTCGTCTGATATTCCCAAAGATTGGAAAGCAGCTGCGGTCATCCCCCTCTTCAAAGGGGGGGACACTTTTGACCCAAACTGCTACAGACCTATATCTATCCTACCCTGCCTTTCTAAGGTCTTCGAAAGCCAAGTCAACAAACAGATTACCGACCATTTCGAATCTCACCATACCTTCTCTGCTATGCAATTGGGTTTCAGAGCTGGTCATGGGTGCACCTCAGCCACGCTCAAGGTCCTAAACGATATCTTAACCGCCATCGATAAGAAACATTACTGTGCAGCCGTATTCATTGATCTGGCCAAGGCTTTCGACTCTGTCAATCACCACATCCTCATCGGCAGACTCGACAGCCTTGGTTTCTCAATTGATTGCCTCGCCTGGTTCACCAACTACTTCTCTGATAGAGTTCAGTGTGTCAAATCGGAGGGTCTGCTGTCCAGACCTCTGGCAGTCTCTATGGGGGTGCCACAGGGTTCAAATCTAGGACCGACTCCCTTCTCTGTATACATCAATGATGTCGCTCTTGCTGCTGGTGAGTCTCTGATCCACCTCTACGCAGACGACACCATTCTGTATACTTCTGGCCCTTATTTGGACACTATGTTAACAACCCTCCAGGAAAGCTTCAATGCCATACAACTCTCCTTCCGTGGCCTCCAATTGCTCTTAAATACAAGTAAAACTAAATGCATGCTCTTCAACCGATCGCTGCCTGCACCTGCCCACCTGTCCAACATCACTACTCTGGACTGCTCTGACTACTCAACTAATTGGATACAGTCTATCACAGTGCAATCCGTTTTGTCACCAAAGCCCCATATACTACCCACCATTGCGACCTATACGCTCTCGTTGGCTGGCTCTCTCTTCATACTCGTCACCAAACCCACTGGCTCCATGTCATCTACAAGACCCTGCTAGGTAAAGTCCCCCGTTATCTCAGCTCGCTGGTCACCATAGCATCACCCACCTGTAGCACGCGCTCCAGCAGGTATATCTCTCCGGTCACCCCCAAAACCAATTATTTATTTGGCCGCCTCTTCTTCCAGTACTCTGCTGCCAATGACTGGAACGAACTAAAAAAATCTCTGATACTGGAAACACTTATCTCCCTCACTAGCTTTAAGCACCAACTGTCAGAGCAGCTCACAGATTACTGCACCTGTACATAGCCCACCTATAATTTAGCCCAATCAACTACCTCTTTCCCTACTGTATTTATTTTATTTATTTATTTAGCTCCTTTGCACCCCTTTATTTTTTACTTCTACTTTGCATATTCTTCCACTGCAAATCTACCATTCCTGTGTTTTACTTGCTGTATTGTGTTTACTTTGCCACCATGGCCTTTTTTGCCTTTACCTCCCTTATCTCACCTCATTTGCTCACATCATATATAGACTTGTTTATACTGTATTATTGACTGTATATTTGTTTTACTCCATGTGTAACTCTGTGTCGTTGTATGTGTCGAACTGCTTTGCTTTATCTTGGCCAGGTTGCAATTGTAAATGAGAACTTGTTCTTAACTTGCCTACCTGGTTAAATAAAGGTGAAATATATTTTTTTAAATATATAAAGAAAGCATCTCAGAGGGTTGATCTAGCTGCAGATAGCTAATTCTCCTCTATGTGTTTTCCCCTTGCTGCTAATAAGCTATCTGACAGTCTATGCAGCAACTATTGTATTAGAGTCAAGCTGTGGTTATTTTATTTATTTTCCTAGACAAGTCAGTTAAAGAACAAATTCTTATTTACAATGACAGCTTAGGAACAGTGGGTTAACTACCTTGTTCAGGAGCAGAACGACATATTTTTACATGGTCAGCTCAGGGATCTGACGCTAGCAACCTTCGGTTACTGGCCCAACGCTCTTAACCACAAGGCTACCTGACGCCCTATGTCCTGCTAACTCAAAAGCTGAACAATAAATGGGGAACTAGTGCATTTCTCTGAGAAAATCTGCTTCAGTATTATCAATCTTCCAAAACACTTGAAATTCTTGTAAAATCATTGGCATTTATTTGATCAAATAGACTTTGAAAGGGTAGACATGCAGAAATTCCTCTTGTCAAAAGTCTTGCTTTTACAAAAGTTGTTCTTCATGCAGCGTAACAGGTTCCAGGTTCTTCTTGGTTAAGCGCCTGAATGGCTTCATCATTGCTGAAAAGACCCTGACAATCAAGGATCGTTTTTTGACAGGCTGAGATATGGAGGGAGAAACCTCTCCAACTGGAGCTAGAAACACAAGAGAAATGGATGGGGTAAGAGAGAGAGATGCAGTATAGTAAGGTTGAAAAATAACAGTGCTATGAGTTTGGTAGGCTATGTTTCTAACACACACCTAAACAAAACTACAAGCTATAGCAGAACAAAACATCCTTACCTATGCAATGTCCATCAGTAGAGGGAATCTCAGTCTGGTCCTGGACTGAATGGCAGTCCTTTTTGTTTCCTCTCTTGGAACGCTAACAGAAGAAAGGTAAAGAAAATGGTACAGAGAATAAATAAATGGAAAACTTCTGAATACAAAGCAACAATTTAGTGGTGAATAAAATATATTTATTTCATGTATTTGTCTTATCATAGCCACATCAATAACATCAGCACCTAACTGGAACCAAAAACAAATGCTAACTCCCTGCTATACCTTGAAGTTGATCCTGAGTTTGGTCATTGAAAAGCAAAGGAAGCTCCTTCTTGCTTTCTGCTCAGCCCCCCTCTCTGTCTCAGCCTGGTCTGATTGGGTTTGTTGCAGCAGAAGCTGGTCTTGACGCCTCCTTGCATCCCTGTACCAGCTGCTGGGTCAAGGACTTTACCAGGACTCTGTCAAATGCAGGGTCCTGGTAGGAAATAGCTGCTTGCAGGGTGTTCTAAGAGCCAAACTCCTCCATGAGGTTTTTATGTACACCTCTGAACACCCTTTGGATGTTCAGGTTCTGGGAATATGTCTGTGTCCTGGATAATCTGGATGCAGCACAGAACTCAGACAGGACTTGTCTGATGAGTTGCTGAGATGTTTCTGTCAGATCTGCTGCCTGTTGGGAGGGTCCATCTAGGGCTGAGGGTCTGATCTCCGATAGCAACCGTATCACCAGTATGGTGACAAAACAGATGCCATCATCTTTGCTGGAGTCCATCAAGTACTGCAGTGGGAATGCAGTGGCACTGCTGATGTCCGGGATGATTAAGAGCTCCCTCAGATGGCCAGAACTGCTGGGGATACACACCTCCTTCTCTTCAATGTCAATCCCATCTCCTTTTGGTACCAAATAGGCTCCCTTGCTGGTTCATCTGTGTGTGCAATCATCTTTGTCTTTAGGTCACTTGTAGAAATCTCTGGCATTTTAGAGTCCCTGCTGTCGATGCAGGAGCTCCTGACGATGGGGCAGGTCAGATCAAAAGGCACTTCGTCAGGGATGGGAGTGCCAGGGAGGTTGATCTCTAACTCACACTCTGACCTAGGACCATTTGAAGAGCTGGACAAGGAACTACGACCATTTAAAGAAGTGAATAAAGATGAACAGGTTCTAGGGATGTCTTGGCAGACTTGTTCACCGTCATCCACACTTTTCTCAATCTCCTTCAGCATAGTTCCTACCATATCATTGATCTGAAGGAGCTCCCTGGAATCCTTCATTCGCCCGAAGTTTGAGATTTCACTCTGGATAGCAACCAGGATTTCCCCAAGGGTCTCTTTGGAAGAAGCATTTTCTGTCCTTTCGGATCCGGATGGCTTCAGCCCTGTGAAGAAATCCTTAGGTGTGTTCTTCATACTGACGCAGATGGTCTTAGTTGTTGACCAAAGCTTCTCCTCTGATATTTTAACACTCAATTCAGTATCATCCAGTTGGGAGCCCCCGTGGGAGCACTGTGAAACTCTTCCACTTCTTTCCAGTAGCACAGTGTCAGTGGATTCATTTTTCTGGAAAATAGTCGCCATTCCTTTGACAAAGGTTTCCACTAATCCAGAGGCTGTATTCTCAGAGGACATGGAGGACATGGATTCTGAAAGGACATGGATCTCTGATTGTGAGCTAGATGATAAGCCAGCCTGCAGACTTTTCTGAAGACCAGTATGGCTGATCTGTGTGATAAAGGAATGACTGGATCTCATCAGCACTTTACTCACTGCCTCTTCTGCCTGAGTCTGAAAGTCATTGCTAGAGAGCTTCTCAATACTCTGAATCAGACTAGTTGAGGACTCTGTGATTCTGACACTCTCTTCTGAGCTCAGTTGAGAATATTGAGTACTCACGCTCAAGTCTTCATTGGGTGAGGGTGACTGGGAAATAGTATAGTCATCAAGCTTTGATAGGACACCATCAACAAACCAACAAGCCTCTAGGGACTCATCAGATGAACTGACAATGGCCAAGGATTTACTCTCCACTTTTGATAACTCTGACTTGTAGATGGAAAAAACACTGCTAAGAACTTCTTGAGTACTGGTATCCAGATTGGAGAGACAGAGAGCTGGTATTGGTTGGCTCTCTCTGGGAACTCTACTAAGTTCGGTGCTGGGTAACTGGACCTCAATAGTTGAAACAGTTGCCTTTTCCAGGGTGTCTGAAGACTCCTGAAGAGAAGCATCCTTAGCCACACCTTCTTCTCATGTGGATAGTGTTAATAGGTCCCTCAGCTTTGCTTGTATACGGCCGTAGAGTGTGCGGGCTAGAGAGAAGGTTATATCATCTGTGAGAATCCTGTTTTGTGGTCATTTACAGGAACTGGCCAGTGGAGGTTACAGATGTCAGGGCTGTGCAGCTGGTATTCAGGGGGGCTTCAGTAAGGCTAGGAGCAGCACTAGAAGGCCTAGAGGAAGGAGCCATGCCAGAATAGCTGCTGACTTTCCTTGTAAGGATGGTGCTCACTGCCTTCAGGGCTTTAGACTGAAAGTCGGGGCTAGAGAGGGTCTGAATCTTTCTGGCCACCACACTGGTAGAGGATCCAGTCTCTTTGAGAAAGTGAGTGGTCCCTTCTTTCCCAGATGGACACTCAACATCAAGGTCACATTGAAGATTGGTCAGAAATTTAGACCCCAAGATTGTCATCTTCTTGGCCAGATCCAATAGGATGTTGAAGTCCTGTGCCATTTTGTCCATTGTGCCGACAATGGCATCCAGCACATCATCGGTCACAGGGTCCATGAGGGGCTCGATAAACCCTACCCACTCTGGCTCAGACGTTTGGCTCTGTAGCTCGGCCAGGATCTGCACCGAGGCAACCCGAATGACCTCCTTGCCTGCTGCTATGTCCTGACTGTCCATAGGGGGGCAACTCCCCGAGCTGGCCTGAATGGCCACTGAGAGGCCAGAGTTAAGCTGGTGTACTAACTCCCCCACGATAGCACAGCTCAACTCGGAGGAGCTGGAGGAGGTGGGGTTGGAGTGACCCTCAACCAGGGATATCAGGAGGCTCTCTTCCGTTACCCCAAAAAGAGCCTTCAGAGGCTCCTCCATGAGGGGATTCTCTCTAGTTGCAGGCAAGCTCTGCAATGAGGTCTGGGACCTTGAAGATAAACACACAATCACCACTTATGCCATGCAAATGTGACCAACTATATCTTATCTGAGTCATTAGTGAGCCTGAAAACCAAATTAGAGCAATGATGGATTACTTCTCATACCATCGTAGTTCTAGAAGCCTAAAGCCAACTGACACAATTTTTTGCCTGATTTTTATGTTTGTACGACATCAGAATATGATTAATTCTGAAAGGCATATACCTGATCTGTTTATTCATAAATGACTTTATGGCTTACCCAGTTAAAAATGACTTTCACCTGGACCCACCCCCTCCGTGGCAACATTTCTGACCAGAACTTAAAACTACAAGGTGTGAATTCCAAGTTAATAATTTATGATAAGTATGGGTCAGGTCTTGCAATTATTAAATTGAAATATTGCTGTGAACATACCTCTTAGGCGAACAGCATGGTGATGAGGTCCTGCGGGTGGATTTTTGGCGGCACCCTGCACCGCCATTCCTCCTCCTCTCCTTAGTCCAGTAGTTCATCTCACTGATCAGCAGCCTTTTCTCTCTCTCATCCAGACTGCCTAAGGAATCCTCAGACCCTGTCAGAGAGCACTGGGATTCTGGAGAGGTTACCCCACTCCTCAGGTTCACCCCCATGATACGAGCTAGCGCTGGTAGGAGAATGCGGAGGGCTGTCTGGGTCATGACTTTAACAATCTTCAGACACAGCATGGAGAGCTGCTCGAATGTGAGCTATGGCCAACAAACAGAGTAATGTTTTTGTCAAACAAGTAATTCCATGACACCATTCCCTATATAGCGCACAACTTTTGACCAGAACCTTATGTGGAGAGACTTACGTTATTTTTCATGCCATGCTGAATCACTCTCCATTGGCTAGAGAAAAGAAAAGAAAGGAGACATATTTTACCTGCGCACTGGTGTTGAGTTAGTGGAGTCACTAGATAGCCATGTCAGGGAAAATAAACGTGTATTTATTTAAGCTATTAGCAAGTACATGACACATTTTGTTCTAGATTTACAGGAAGAGTTAGGGGTGTAGTTACAGTGATGTTAGGTTTAGGTGTAGTGTTTGAAATCCAATTTGTGGTTAGAAGGTGCACTATGACTATAAATTCAGAGTTGTTGTATGTGAGGTTGGAAAAAGATACGGGACTTGCTAATCAGTTAGACGCCTCAGGAAGGAGAGGAGGATTGGGGCACAGCATGTCCCAATCTTGAGAGAAGGTATTAGAGTCCTCTGAGCCACCTTCTCCAGCTGCTCAATGAGAGATCCCCTTTCCCGGAAACCACACATGGGTGTCTGAGAAGACTCTGGGAAACCGCAAAGAGAATCTAATGTTGAATCTGAACTTGATCCCTAATTTCCTTCACCTTTAGTGATTTGATTGCACTGGACAGGTAAAAGCACATCTCTCTGCGGGCCTCCACTATATTGCTTTCACCTATATAGATACTATCTTCTCAGGTCATTGCTGATGAATTTGAACACAACCTGCACCCATCATAAAGTAATCTCGGATCTGCACCAATGCTGCTGTCCTCCTCTACGGAAGTCTTCTTGGCACAGCCACTGGACTTATGTTTAGCCTACATGACAACAGATTATAGGTCTCATAGCAGTTCTAAGGTCAGTGTAGCGTCTCCTCCGAATGCTTTAAGGCTAGGACTTAGTGATAGGCACAGATCTAGGATTAGTTTACTAAGTAGGCAAAGCATGTGTAAATGACAGCATATTTCTTACCTTGCCTCCTGTCCTGTTCTTGTTGGTCTCATGTGTCTCTGTTTCATCCTCCCATTTCACGCTCTAGTGGATAAATGAGAGGTCAATATCAGTCCCAGGTTTATGAAACATCTTATTCGCTCCTATTTTAAACAAAACGGCAATATTGGTCAGATTTCAGTCCATGGATCAAACCAGTGAGACCTATTGCTGTGTTAGTGACCTACTATATTGTTAGTAATTTCTCCTCTAAAATTTCAAAATAGGCTAAATGAACCATACCTTGCTGTCATCTGACATGATGAGTAGCTTATTGTTGTAGGCTGTTTAGAGGAAATACTAATATCTCCTTTGAAAAAATGTCAGTGAACCATCGGCAGACAACTGAAGTGAATATGAACATCCTTGAATTATGCCAAAGCATTGTTGAATATTCAATTCCGATTGGCTGAAGCCAGAGAATTCTTCAAAGATGTCATACACACATGATGTCACAATTAGGCCTAAGTCTAATGTCTATATGAATTGTCAATGTCATTAGATAACAAATCAAAGCTTGTCAAAGTTCTGCCAAACTAAAATATGTCTAAGTGCACGTTTTTGCGTTTAATTTATGGTTTATCATGCATCGTCATTCATCACCATGCACAAAAACGTAACTCGCTGCCATCCATTAGCTATAATTCTGAGGTTGCAAAGCTGCAAAACTAGGACGTGCAATAAATTATAACCACTTGCAGAATAATTTCAAATCAAAGACGTTCAAGGGGCCTTGAACTATTTCAGCACTGTGGAGCTGTCCGCTGCAAAGAGCTGACACGTTTCTTGGCGTCAGGGGACAGTGCCATGGTGCTGAAATGTTTTGAGTCTGGGCAGCACCTGAGACCGCATGGTGCTGAAATGGAGCAGGGCTCAGTTCTATGGATATCTCATACGGATTTTCCTGCTAGCTTATGTATAACGATACTATAATTACATTATTTTCATCCATCCGTCAACACAAATGCCATGTCAACGTTTCCCAAGTAATAATGCAATGAAGCCAAGCCGAGATGTATGGTTCTTCATCCAGAGGACGAAGCACCACTGTATCATCTAAAACCTTCAGAGAGATCCCTTAAAACTGCAGTATAAATTCTCCACGGCTGTTATGGTACCTAGGTTAATTTAGCGAGACATGGACAAATCCAACACATAGCGTTTCTACTGAGCCCTGCATAGAGGTGACTGACCATCATGTTGCTAGTTGTAATGACGCTTTTAAAACAATAATAGTTATTTGTAATTGCTCTGGGAGCTAATTATTGCAGAGCTCAGCTACACATCCTGCTCGCTGGGCTCATTATGGACAGCCAATGTGCAGTTCAGGTGAAAAAGTCAGCCAGATCTGATCCCTATAACATACGTGATACTAGGATCCTGTAGCAACCTGCCGGCCTGCACAATCCTCCATGGCACGAATGCTACACGCGCAATATGGTATGCTAACATCCCACAACAATTCTCCAATTGGAATTACTTGCCTAAACTTCCAATCATACTTATTTTCTAATATCAACCATAGTTTCTGCATTTAAGGCAGACTTGCCAACAGAACAAGATGGAATTAGGACAACTGTAAATCTCATTAAACGTAGGCTAAAATTAACCTTACCTGGCTGTCGTCAGCCATTGTGTGTAGCCCGTTAATTAAGGCTCTGATACTGTAGCTGTTCTGTAACTGTTAAACTAGTCTAATCGTATCCGTTGAAAACTGGTCAGTGAACCGTCCTCAAACACAATGAACTGATGTCAATATGGACATTAACCTTCACATAAAGATATCAACTACATGACGTCAGATATGGCTAGAGGTATTGTTGACTTGTTTATCATAGTGTCACAGTACGTGCTGTTGACAGCCTACCCTGAAATCAAACAGGAACATGGATTTTGTTGTGAATGTATAGGAATGTTTTTACAATTGTATAACTACCTTCATTTTACTGGACCCCATGAAGAGTAGCTGCTGCAGCTAAAGGGGATCCACAATAAATACAAATACAAACCCAATGCACCATGATAACACATGTATCAACTTGTTTTGACATATCACATGGGATATGACAGTTCCTGATTCTGAGATACTGTAAATCAACAGACCTTGAGAGGAGATAAAACATCATCTGTTGATCTATTTCACAGGTTTCTGGTGGTTTCTAAGCATTCTACATGTGTTGGGGAAGGAGGGTGAGATAATGTTATGCACCACGTAAATATACATTGCCTAAGGCTCCAGTGCTCTTCTCCATGGAGACAGTGCTCAATGTTCATTTTACATGATGGATATATGCTACTCCATTTCAATCATCAATCAATCAGTACAATTTATTTATAAAGCCCTTTTTACATCAGCAGATGTCACAAAATGCTTATTCCGACACCCAGATTAAAACCTTAAATAGCATGCAATGCAAATTTAGAAGCACGGTGGCTAGCAAAAACTCTCTAGAAAAACAGGAACCTGGAAGAAACCTAGAGGGGAACCAGGCTCTGATGGGTGGCTAGTCCTCTTCTGGCTGTGCCGGTGGAGATTATACGCGTACATGGCCAGATCGTTCTTCAAGTACTGTAGTTCAAACATTCTTCATAGATGACCAGGGAGAGAGGAGAGAGAGAGAGCTAAGATCGTAACAGCAGGTCCATGACAGAGTATCACGTCTGGAGAACACACATGCCTCTTCATGTGATACATGATGTTTGGCTGTGCTAAGTGTTATCTTTATGGGTTTGGTGATTGTTCTGTGTGAAGCCGTATTCTGCATTGCATCTTGGAATGTGATGTGAAATCACTGGCTGTTGAAGCTACTCTACTGCACTGCTGCTCCACTGCACTGCCCTTCTCCCCCGATTGCTCAGTTTGGCCTGGCGGCCAGCTCTAGGAAGAGTCTTGGTGGTTCCAAACTTCTTCTGTTTAAGAATGATGGAGGCCACTGTGTCCTTGGGGATCTTCAATATTGCAGAAACGTTTTGGTACCCTTCGCCAGATCTGTGTCTGACACAATCATGTCTCTGAGCTCTATGGACAATTCCTTCAACCTCATGGCTTGGTTTTTGCTCTGACATACACTGTCAACTGTTGGACCTTATATTTTCAACATATAGAAAACATCTCAGAGGGTTGATCTAGCTGCAGATAGCTAATTCTCCTCTGTGTTTTCCCCCTGCTGGTAATAAGCTCTTACCAATCTAACTAAATTAATAGAGAACATCTGGTTATCTGACAGTCTATGCAGCAACTATTGTAATAAGAGTCAAGCTGTGGTTATTTTATTTATTTTCCTAGACAAGTCAGTTCAGAACAAATTCTTATTTACAATGACAGCTTAGGAACAGTGGGTTAACTACCTTGTTCAGGAGCAGAAAGTCATATTTTTACATGGTTAGCTCAGGGATCTGACCTAGCAACCTTTCAGTTACTGGCCCAATGCTCTAACCAAAAGGATACCTACTGCCTCAAGTCCTGCCAACTCAAAAACTGCACAATAAATGTGTAACCAAGGGGGAACTAGTGCATTTCTCCGAGAAAAGCTGCTTCAGTATTATCAATCTTCCAAAACACTGGGTGAGAGAGAGAGAGATGCAGTATAGTAACATTGAAAAATAACAGTGCTATGGGTTTGGTAGGCATACCTATGTTTCTAACACACACCTAAACCAAACTACAAGCTATAGCAGAGCTCTCAAACATCCTTACCTATGCAATGTCCATCAGTAGAGGGAATCTCAGTCTGTTCCTGAACTGAATGGCAGTCCTTTTTGTTTGCTCTCTTGGAACGCTAACAGATGAAAGGTAAAGAAAATGGTACAGAGAATAAATAAATGGAACACTTCTGAATCCAAGGCAACAATTTAGTGGTGAATAAAACATTTAAGAAAGAGGACAACAAAGTGAAACAGTCAGCACTTCTATTGCAACTTCGTATTTCGTCGTCCTAACGTAGTCTACACTGCTATCTGCCCAGCAGCTAGCCAGCTAGCAAACGTCCACCGTCTACCGAATAGCAGCACTGTAGAAACTATTACACTCAACTGAACGACTTGATTACTGTAGTGTTATTAGTGTTATCCAAGATAATTGTGTACTTTAGAGCGTGTAGTCTTAGAGTGATTATCTTAATTTACCAAGGTTAGCTAGCCAGCTATTTGTCGCCCTTAACGTAGGAGACACTGCTAGCTAGCCAACAGCTAGCCAACGTCTACTGAATAGAACTTCCGCACTCAACAACCCGGTCGCATTCCGCTTCGCTCCACAGGTAGTATCACATTTTCATTTCATTTCATTACAGCACAACGGTTTGATTTGTTTGATCGTAGCTAGCTACATAGCTAGCTACATAGCCGTCTGTGTATCAAAGATAATTGTGTAGTCTAGAGCGATTTTCTAGGTTAGCTAGCCAGCTATTGTCGTTCTTTTAACGCAACGTAACGTAATCAACACTGCTAGCTAGCCAGCTAGCCCCCGAATAGCAGCACTGTAGAAACTATTACACTCAACGGAACGACTTGATTAGTGTAGTGTCAACAACGCAGCCACTGCCAGCTAGCCTACAAAGTCAACAACGCAGCCACTGCCAGCTAGCCTACTTCAGCAGTACTGTATCATTTTAATAATTTTAGTCAATAAGATTCTTGCTACGTAAGCTTAACTTTCTGAACATTCGAGACGTGTAGTCCACTTGTCATTCCAATCTCCTTGCATTAGCGTAGCCTCTTCTGTAGCCTGTCAACTATGTGTCTGTCTATCCCTGTTCTCTCCTCTCTGCACAGACCATACAAACGCTCCACACCGCGTGGCCGCGGCCACCCTAATCTGGTGGTCCCAGCGCGCACGACCCACGTGGAGTTCCAGGTCTCCGGTAGCCTCTGGAACTGCCGATCTGCGGCCAACAAGGCAGAGTTCATCTCAGCCTATGCCTCCCTCCAGTCCCTCGACTTCTTGGCACTGACGGAAACATGGATCACCACAGATAACACTGCTACTCCTACTGCTCTCTCTTCGTCCGCCCACGTGTTCTCGCACACCCCGAGAGCTTCTGGTCAGCGGGGTGGTGGCACCGGGATCCTCATCTCTCCCAAGTGGTCATTCTCTCTTTCTCCCCTTACCCATCTGTCTATCGGCTCCTTTGAATTTCATGCTGTCACAGTTACCAGCCCTTTCAAGCTTAACATCCTTATCATTTATCGCCCTCCAGGTCCCCTCGGAGAGTTCATCAATGAGCTTGATGCCTTGATAAGCTCCTTTCCTGAGGACGGCTCACCTCTCACAGTTCTGGGCGACTTTAACCTCCCCACGTCTACCTTTGACTCATTCCTCTCTGCCTCCTTCTTTCCACTCCTCTCCTCTTTTGACCTCACCCTCTCACCTTTCCCCCTACTCACAAGGCAGGCAATACGCTCGACCTCATCTTTACTAGATGCTGTTCTTCCACTAACCTCATTGCAACTCCTCCAAGTCTCCGACCACTACCTTGTATCCTTTTCCCCTCTCGCTCTCATCCAACACTTCCCACACTGCCCCTACTGGATGGTATCGCGCCGTCCCAACCTTCGCTCTCTCTCCCCCGCTACTCTCTCCTCTTCCATCCTATAATCTCTTCCCTCTGCTCCAACCTATCTCCTGATTCTGCCTCCTCAACCCCCCTCTCCTCCCTTTCTGCATCCTTTGACTCTCTATGTCCCCTATCCTCCAGGCCGGCTCGGTCCTCCCCTCCCGCTCCGTGGCTCGACGACTCATTGCGAGCTCACAGAACAGGGCTCCGGGCAGCCGAGCGGAAATGGAGGAAAACTCGCCTCCCTGCGGACCTGGCATCCTTTCACTCCCTCCTCTCTACATTTTCCTCCTCTGTCTCTGCTGCTAAAGCCACTTTCTACCACTCTAAATTCCAAGCATCTGCCTCTAACCCTAGGAAGCTCTTTGCCACCTTCTCCTCCCTCCTGAATCCTCCCCCCTCCTCCCTCTCTGCAGATGACTTCGTCAACCATTTTGAAAAGAAGGTCGACGACATCCGATCCTCGTTTGCTAAGTCAAACGACACCGCTGGTTCTGCTCACACTGCCCTACCCTGTGCTCTGACCTCTTTCTCCCCTCTCTCTCCAGATGAAATCTCGCGTCTTGTGACGGCCGGCCGCCCAACAACCTGCCCGCTCGACCCTATCCCCCTCCTCTCTTCTCCAGACCATTTCCGGAGACCTTCTCCCTTACCTCACCTCGCTCATCAACTCATCCCTGACCGCTGGCTACGTCCCTTCCGTCTTCAAGAGAGCGAGAGTTGCACCCCTTCTGAAAAAACCTACACTCGATCCCTCCGATGTCAACAACTACAGACCAGTATCCCTTCTTTCTTTTCTCTCCAAAACTCTTGAACGTGCCGTCCTTGGCCAGCTCTCCCGCTATCTCTCTCAGAATGACCTTCTTGATCCAAATCAGTCAGGTTTCAAGACTAGTCATTCAACTGAGACTGCTCTTCTCTGTATCACGGAGGCGCTCCGCACTGCTAAAGCTAACTCTCTCTCCTCTGCTCTCATCCTTCTAGACCTATCGGCTGCCTTCGATACTGTGAACCATCAGATCCTCCTCTCCACCCTCTCCAAGTTGGGCATCTCCGGCGCGGCCCACGCATGGATTGCGTCCTACCTGACAGGTCGCTCCTACCAGGTGGCGTGGCGAGAATCTGTCTCCTCACCACGCGCTCTCACCACTGGTGTCCCCAGGGCTCTGTTCTAGGCCCTCTCCTATTCTCGCTATACACCAAGTCACTTGGCTCTGTCATAACCTCACATGGTCTCTCCTATCATTGCTATGCAGACGACACACAATTAATCTTCTCCTTTCCCCCTTCTGATGACCAGGTGGCGAATCGCATCTCTGCATGTCTGGCAGACATATCAGTGTGGATGACGGATCACCACCTCAAGCTGAACCTCGGCAAGACGGAGCTGCTCTTCCTCCCGGGGAAGGACTGCCCGTTCCATGATCTCGCCATCACGGTTGACAACTCCATTGTGTCCTCCTCCCAGAGCGCTAAGAACCTTGGCGTGATCCTGGACAACACCCTGTCGTTCTCAACTAACATCAAGGCGGTGTCCCGTTCCTGTAGGTTCATGCTCTACAACATCCGCAGAGTACGACCCTGCCTCACACAGGAAGGGGCGCAGGTCCTAATCCAGGCACTTGTCATCTCCCGTCTGGATTACTGCAACTCGCTGTTGGCTGGGCTCCCTGCCTGTGCCATTAAACCCCTACAACTCATCCAGAACGCCGCAGCCCGTCTGGTGTTCAACCTTCCCAAGTTCTCTCACGTCACCCCGCTCCTCCGCTCTCTCCACTGGCTTCCAGTTGAAGCTCGCATCCGCTACAAGACCATGGTGCTTGCCTAGGGAGCTGTGAGGGGAACGGCACCTCAGTACCTCCAGGCTCTGATCAGGCCCTACACCCAAACAAGGGCACTGCGTTCATCCACCTCTGGCCTGCTCGCCTCCCTACCACTGAGGAAGTACAGTTCCCGCTCAGCCCAGTCAAAACTGTTCGCTGCTCTGGCCCCCCAATGGTGGAACAAACTCCCTCACGATGCCAGGACAGCGGAGTCAATCACCACCTTCCGGAGACACCTGAAACCCCACCTCTATAAGGAATACCTAGGATAGGATAAAGTAATCCTTCTCACCCCCCTTAAAAGATTTAGATGCACTATTGTAAAGTGGCTGTTCCACTGGATGTCATAAGGTGAATGCACCAATTTGTAAGTCGCTCTGGATAAGAGCGTCTGCTAAATGACTTAAATGTAAATGTAAATGTATTTGTCTTATCACAGCCACATCAATAACATCAGCACATGACTGGAACAAAAAACAAATGCTAACTCCCTGCTATACCTTGAAGTTGATCCTGAGATTGGTCATTGAAAAGCAAAGGAAGCTCCTTCTTGCTTTCTGCTCAGCCCCCCTCTCTGTCTCAACCTGGTCTGATGGGTTTGTTGCAGCAGAAGCTGGTCTTGACGCCTCCTTGCATCCCTGTACCAGCTGCTGGGTCAAGGACTTTACCAGGACTCTGTCAAATGCAGGGTCCTGGGAGGAAATAGCTGTTTGCAGGGTGTTATAAGAGCCAAACTCCTCCATGAGGTTTTTATGTACACTTCTGAACACCCTGTGGATGTTCAGGTTCTGGGAATATGCCTGTGTCCTGGAGAATCTGGATGCAGCACAAAACTCAGACAGGACCTGTCTGATGAGTTGCTGAGATGTTTCTGTCAGATCTGCTGCCTGTTGGGAGGGTCCATCTAGGGCTGAGGGTCTGATCTCCGATAGCAACCTTATCACCAGTATGGTGACAAAACAGATGCCATCATCTTTGCTGGAGTCCAAAGACTGCAGTGGAGGACTGCTGATGTCCAGGGTGATTAAGAGCTCCCTCAGATGGCTTTACACACCTCCTTCTCTTCAATGTCAATCCCATCTCCCTTTGGTACCAAAGAGGTCCCCTTGCTGGTGAAAGACAGAGTGGAGGATCGAAAAGAGGCTTAAGCACTCAGTGGTCGGCTGCTGTCAGTCATTGGACTGTTACGATTTCTGGTAGAATATATTTAGGGCATAATGCGCAGACAGGGGTATGGTGGGGTGCGGGTACAGCGGAGGTAAGCCCAGGCACTGTGTTATGATAAGAGAGGTTGTATCTCTGGACATGCTGGTTGTAATGGGTGAGGTCACCTCATGTGTGGGAGGTGGTACAAAGGAGGTATCAGAGGTATGAAGAGTGGAACTAGGGGCTCCATTGTAAACCAAAACAATGATAACTAACCTGAACAACAGTATACAAGGCATATTGACATTTGAGAGAGACATACAGCGAGGCATAAAGTAATCGCAGGTGTTGATTGGGAGAGCTTGCTAAAACAACAGGTGAGACAACAACAGCTAATCAGCTACCACAACAACAACAGGTAAAATGGCTATGACTAGGCAGAGAGGGTCGGATTAACTACACACAGAGCCTGAGTTCGCGGCTGGGGCCGACAGATAAAAAATAAATAAACAGAATGGAGTACCGTGATTAATGGACAGTCCAGCAGGCATCAGCTATGTAGCCAAGTGATCATAGTGTCCAGAGGGCAGCAGTAGATGGAACAGGGACGCCGCCACTACGGTATCACGCGGGCGACACAGCGTTTAAAGTTAGTAGCCTTCCGACAGAGGCCGGTTGAAAGGCACAGTGGATGGAGTATTCGTTGGCAGACCAGTCGTGGTGGTGCGGCGGGGGGCCGTGTCGACAGAGAATCCAAGCCAGATGGCGAAAGAGGTATTGTAGAATTTAGTTTGCTAGCCGGGAGATGCGCCTGGCTCACGGCTAACTGGTGCTAGCTTCGTGGCAGTGGCGTTAGCCACTATAGCCAATCGGTAGCAGCGGTGAACCGGTGCCAAGGTCCAGAGTTTACAGCAAGGATCCGGTGGAGTATTGGGCTCTAGCCGTGTATGAGTGGTGTTCGGGTGAACAGCTGAGTAGGCCGGGAGGTGGGTCTCAGGGATAGCTTCGGTACTGGGTGCCACGGTGAGTGCAAGCTAGCTGTGAGCTAGTTAGCTGCTAGCTGTGAGCTAGTTAGCTGTGAGCTAGTTAGCTGCTAGCTGTGAGCTAGTTAGCTGCAAGCTGTGAGGTAGCTGTGAAGATCAGAAGTAGTGGTCCAGGGATTACGGCAGGAATCCGGCGTTGTTGTGGAGAGACAGTCCGATACTGGTAGACTGGCGAGTATTATCCAGGCTAAGAACAGGGCTGGTATCTGTGCAGAAGGTAAAAGCCGCTAGCAGTGGCTAACAATGACTAAATAGCTTGTAGCTAATTAGCTGGTTAGCTTCTGGAGGTTCTTGAATGTGTTCTAAAATTTAAAAAAATTAAATAATAAATATTATAGAATCGAATTAAAAATCGAAAAGAGATTGAAAATAAAGTTGAAATATATATATATATACAAAAATACGAAAAGTACACGAGACACGAACCCAATGCTGACAACACAATACCCCTTGCGGTGCATCAAATAATTGCATCGCTCTTACAGCTATTCTGTTACTTTGAACAAAGAGTGTTACCCCTTTACTATTAAAGTGTATTGCTCTGTTGGGAGAGTAATCTGTTTATGACTGATAATAGGACGTAACACATGGATGAGGAAAAAACAATCATTTGGATCCTACACAACACATTGTTGTTGTACCTAAATAATTCCACAAGAGGGCGACATATAAACATTTCTTAAAACCTTCAGTCCATGACGTCCCCGACTAACTAAAAGTCTGCGTCTGGAAAAATGCTATTTTATCATAACTCGACATGACAGTAGCCAAGCCAAAACAGTCAATGACATGCTTTTCGAGATATAAAAGTAGCTATGGTGGAAGAAAAGGTAAGTGAAATATAGGAGAAGGTAGAACATGTTGTACAGTAAGTTTAAAGATGTTATCACCAATTTAGCTCTGATAGGCCTTTGGCTTTGATAGACCAAGCTTTTGGTTTCGTGTTCAAGGCTACTTGGTTTAGGCCTGGCTATAGCCTAGGGATACAGTCAGATAATATCTCCCTTCTCCTGAAGTGTACACTCTCGTTCGCTTCTTCCTACAAATCCAAAATCATTGGATTGGTGGAGGCATGGGCTAGAGAGGAATATGCTACCAAATAGCACCTTATTCCCTAATGTAGGCCTAGTTTTAAGGAATGCACTATAAGGAATAGATCAATCAACCTGCTCACTAAATGGGGTACGGAAATAAATCCACAAGAGGTCGACACGAAATTAGACTAGGTTTATTTATGTTTTGACCTGCTGAGTCGCAGTGCTTAGTGAACAGATTTCAATGTGGGCCTAGCTGTATCGAAAACGGTTGATGGGGAAATTGTGTAATCTGATCTGATCAATATATTTCCCCCAATGAGAGAATTAATGAAGGTCTAACATTCCATGACGTGGTATGTAGTTCTGAATTCGTCAGTGGCTGCAATATTGTCCTCAGTAAACTCAACATGAGTGAAAACAACACAGACAAGGACAAGTTTTTCGAGATATAAAAATACTGTATGCTATTATGGATGAAGAAAAGGTAGGTTAAATGACAAAAATATTTGGGAATGTAACTAAGGAAATGGCTGTAGCTCTATGATGTCCTTTGCAAGAATCTAATCTGACATTGACATGAAATTCCTATGTCCTTCAGGTTGTACAGAGAGATGATGATGATCACCAGAGGGAGGGGATGAAGGTTGTTGAGGAAGAACCAGTGGCCCAGCTCAAGAAGGAGCCCAAGAAGACAGGAAAGGTAAAATGGCAGGAGTGACAGGGCAACTACTAGACTAGTAACACTCAATTGTCACAACATGTTTATTATCTGTGATCTGGAATCTATTCTATTATATTCTATCCAAGGCAAAGAGGAAAAGTAGTGCCAAGAAGTCAGGGGAGCAGGGCACTGATACGGATGCAAGTCATAGATTTTCCCTCTGTAGTATGTTGGTTCTCTAAACCTGCATATCATAGATAAAGGTCATGTTAGACACTGTAGTCAAACTGGAGTCAGTAAGAAATGTTGCATGAATAGTTTTATTCAATAGTCCTATTGTAGCAATTTTATCGAAGTATTGTATTAAGAGAAAAGCCTCTGAATTATCCTGAATTGTCCTATACGGTAATAACATATTTAGGATTGAGGAATAAACACCCGGACAGAGGATCTGTTATTGAGCTCTTGGAGAAGAATGCTCTTAAGGCTGCATTCGGCCCAGGCAACAAAGATGAGATGGAGGACTGCTACCCAATCCTCATCTCATTCATGCGCAATCTTACTGATGAGTATGTTAGGCCCATGTTTTGCTCTAGCCTCACATATTTTGTGCAGAAGGAAATAAAAAAGTAACTAAAACACATTTATTTTTCTTTTCTAGGCAATGCCAAGTGATCTATAAAGGATTTTAAAAACCTGTAAGTTTCTCCATCAGCCTTTGACGTTTGATTTGGGAATGTTGTGTTGAATCAAGAGAGAGGAATTAACCATAGTTCTTTTCTGCTATTACGTTCATGAATATGTCATACTTCATCCAACTTTGAATTCAGTCACAGATAAGGAAAACGATGTTGATAAAATGCATTCTGTTCAATCTAGAATACTTTACATCAGAGTTTCATTGCCAAACCTGCTGTGTTCTGTTTTGTTTGTGCAATGCAGATGACAAAGGAACAGCTTGCAAAATTGTGCAAGACCATTGTCAACTTCATTGCACAGACCACCCTGCAGATCCTGCTGCCGGCCCTGGCCCGCATTCTAGGGGTGACGGGATTTTATGACAACGCTGACTCACTCAAGAGGGGCGGCAGTGCAAGATCCTTCACTGCCTTTGACCAAAAAAGACTGGAGCTCATCCAGGAAGTTAAATATTGGGCGAAGGAGATGTGTAACTGTGGAGGCAGGGCTCTTCGACCAAGGTCTAGCACACCTTCTTCCAAGAGGTACTGTATGTTCCCCATAATGTGTGTGTGTGTGTGCAGTTAATCCTAACCCTCAAAGTGATTAACAATAATTAAAAAAATAAAAAAAATGTTATAAAAATTGAGCAGTAAAGTACAATAAAGTCTTAATTTATTACAATTAAAATACTGTGTATGAACATGACTTCGATGACTTCCTATTTATCAATAAAATTAGGTACATTTGTGATTTAGGATAAATATAATTTATTTGGCAATATACTAGTACATCCGGAAAGTATTCAGACCACTTGACTTTTTCCACATTGTTACATTACAGCCTTATTCTAAAATTGATACAATTATTTTTTCCTCTCATTAAGCTACACAAAACACCTCATGACAAAGCGAATTGTGTAGAACATTTTAGCAAATTTATTAAGAATAAAAACAGAATTACCTTGTTTAAATAATTATTGAGACCCTTTGCTATGAGACTTGAAATTGAGCTCAGGTGCATCCTGTTTCCATTGATCATCTTTGAGATGTTTCTACAACTTGTTTGGAGTCCTGTGGTAAATTCAATTGATTGGACATGATTTGGAAAGAAACACAGACCTGGGGGAAGTGTATGAGAAACAATATTCTCTGATCTGATGATACTGAGATTGAACTCTTTGGCCTGAATCAGGATCCTGGTAAAGATGAACGGAGCAAAGTACAGAGATCCTTGATGAAAACATGCTACAGAGGTTCACCTTCCAACAGGACAACGACCCCAAGCACACAGCCAAGACAATGCAGGAGTGGATTCGGGACAAGTCTCTGAATGTCCATGAATGGCCCAGCCAGAGCCCGGACCTGAACCCGATCTAACATGGAGAGACCTGAAAAAACTGCAGCGACGCTCCCCATCCAATCTGACAGAACACAGAGGATCAGCAGAGAAAAATGGGAGAAACTCCCCAAATACAGGTGTACCAAGCTTGTAGCGTCATACCCAAGAAGACTCGAGGCTGTAATCGCTGCCAAAGGTGCTTCAACAAAGTACTGAGTAAAGGGTCTGAATATTTGTAAATGTGATATCAGTATTTTATTTTTAGTACATTGCTTTATTATTTTTTAAATCAAAAACCTGTTTTTGCTTTGTTATTATGGGTTATCTGTAGAGGGGGGGGACGATTTAATCAATTTTAGAATAAGGCTGTAACGTAACAATGTGGAAAAAGTCAAGGTGTCTGAATACTTTCCGAATGCACTTTATGTAATGAAAATATTAGCTGGTTGCCACGATAGATAGCTAGGTTATCCAGTGCAGTGGTAATACTGCCTGTCTTGGGAGATAACGTCAGATGTGTGCTTATCCGGGTGCCAGAGACACAATCACAAGCTTTCTTCAGACTACAGCTCAAACTTACAACGTAAAGATATGATTATCACTACTTAGGTCAGACCAGATATTGTGTATAAAAACAAAACACTTTATTACAATTAGGTTGAAAAAATTCAATGAAAACACAACTACTTTACAAGTACAAATGTTTTCCTTATTCATTGTTATTTACAGTTTTTTTTCTTCAACATCAATTTAAAAAATGGCATATTTATGAGAACACAATTGTTGAATTTATTATTGATAAATGAATAAACAATATCCCCATTTCAAATAGAATTATAACTAGGTAAACTTATACTTTGTTTTATAAGTGATTGACAATATGAGTTCTTAAGAAGGGATTGTGTGACACGGACAAGGAGTAATAAAAAGTTAATGAACACCATTCCAACTAGGCAGAAACAAATGGGTTGTGGACTGTGTAAACACAGAAGGTCGTTAGCCTATGGTTGACCCTACTTAAACTTAGCTCTGGGTTTTTTAGATAAGGCAGTGACTGCATTCCTAGGTTGTCTGTTAATTAAAACTGTCAGTTCAGTGGTGATCGATAATGTTGAGGGGTCAAAAGTTATCTGGGAGTGTGTTAGTAAGTTAGAATGAACTTTTCACCTTACTTTGTCCCGGTCGAGAGGAGGGGATTCTGTTAAAGCAGTGAAATGACGTCATGATCTGTATATAAACTGCTGCACGTGTTTAAGTGGGAGCGCGCTCCGAGAATAAATTCTATGACCTATTATTTAAAGACTGGTCTGCGTCTATTTTATGTAAACAAGAAATCTTACAAATTCTCGTAAAATAGATTAAGGGCTTTCAATTGATGAAAGCACATTGGCATAATTAAATTATACAAACAACAATATACTAAAGTACATGTTTACAGTGTATTTGTTACATAAACATAATCGACTGAAGGAAAATGCATTATTATCAATTAAATATCTGAAGGTTACAAAAAAAAAAATGTTACATTAAAGAGTCAAGCTCCCTCTTATGCAAACAATTCAGGAGCTAACTTTTAGGGGCACTTCTGTCAATGTTAAATTGATACATTGAAAAGGGTTATGTGAATGTGTTTCTACAGGTAAAAATGCATTCACTAATGACTCAGGGCGTTGATGTCTGTGAATAACTTTCACAATGACAATTAGCATGAGGACGGAAGTCCTCCCACCTTTATCGTTCTGGTAGGCAATGCAATGCATCTGTACTACTGAGATGTAGTCTCATTAATATATGCATTACTTTATCAAGATACCTTTTTTTAACAAGAAGGGTGTTTTCTATATCTACCAACTATGAAATTACAGACATAAACGGTAAGCATGGGAATAATATCATCAAGGCGGACAGGGACAATGTATGAATACACAAAACATTATTCAAATGGACATTCCCCCAAATGAGCTATGCACCAGCCCATAGCCACCTATCTATGGAGTAACATTAATATATTCATCAATTAAAAAAAAAGTCATGAATATTGTTTTTCTGCTTTTCTGATCTTAAACCTCTCCCTGGATGTTGGTCCAGGTTTCCTCCAGGGGAGACCTTCTGAAACAGTTGCGAAGGAAACAGCCGACAGTTACAGTACTGTGTTGAAGATAGATGATGACACTGTTAAAAGACAGGTCATTCCTTTACATGGAGCAGTTCCTTAAACCAGGTTAGATTCAACACAGCCACCTTAAACTGGACTCCACCACTCCTTCATAACGCTGGATCTCTTCATAATGCTGCTCTTCAGTCACTGAGTGCATTTACACTGATGAGATGTCCTGCTTAGCCTAGCTGAAAGGGGAGCACCTAGCTGCTGCCCCCGCTGGGCTTGGCCTGGGTCTTGCCCCTCATGGCCCCTCCGCGAGCCTTGCCCTTGGCTGGCTGCTGCTATACTGGGGACTCTGCTGCAACGGAAACTGGGGCCTGCTGGGCTGGGCTGTGAGGAGGGGGGGTCTGTATCTGAAGTGAGGCAGCTGCAGTCACCACCTGCTGCTGGAGGAGCTTCTGCTGAACCACCTGGGCTGTGGCTGTGCCTGCTGGAATCATCTGGACCTGGGGATGTAGTCTGGGTCAGGGCAACCGTCAGGGGCTGGATCTGTTACGAGACAGGAAGAGGGTCACATTAAATCAGACAGAAGACAACATGTTATAAAGTGTAAGTTGATCACTCGTGGTTGTAAACTGTTGGCACCGTCCCTGGGTGTCACTTCTGTAGCAGTATTGTTAGAGTGTATGATTGTTTTTTTAAAATTTTAACTTTAGGCAAGTCAGTTAAGAACAAATGTGATTTTCTGGATTTTTTTTCTCATTTTGTCTGTCATAGTTGAAGTGTACCTATGATGAAAATTACAGGCCTCTCATCTTTTTAAGTGGGAGAACTTGCACAATTGATGGCTGACTAAATACTTTTTTGCCGCACTGTATGTCTCCATAGCCACCGACTCCGCTTGCGACAGGGGATACACGTGCAGCGTCTACCAGGAGATCTATCGCACAATCCCCCCATCGATGGGGTGGTAATTGAGTCGCCTTCTTTTTACAGAAGGCAAGAGCCAAATCGGCATATTCTGGGGGAATGCGTACAGTGGAGACCTGTTCTGGACTTTCCACCGTAGTAGCACCAATGGAAACCCCTACACACCTACCTGAGCATTCTCGCGACCACCCCGTGAGAGCCCTCTGTGGCCAAGAAACAGTGGGTTTATTGACAAGCTAACCAGGGTAGGCCCAGCACCATGGAATACACAGGAGAATCAATAATAAAAAGACAAATCTTTTCCCTGTGAACCCCCTGCGTTACCATATTCAAAGGAGCGGTTGCCTCCCTGATAAACCCTGACCCTAATGGTCGACTATCTAAGGCATGAACGGGGAAAGGCATATGCACAGGAACAATGGGGATCCCTAAACTATGAGCTAATCCTTTATTAATGAAATTCCCAGCAGCGCCTGAATCGACTAGCACCTTATGCTGGGAACGCGGGGAAAATTCAGGAAAAGTAACAGAGACAAACATATGTGCAACAGAGGGCTCTGGATGAGAATGGTGCCTACTCACCTGGGGTGACGCCAGAGTGCCCTGCCTGCTACCTCGATTCCCAGAGGAACCAACCCGGCACCGACCAGCAGTGTGACCTCTGCGGCCACATATGGTGCACGAGAGGGAACCCCCTCCGGTCTCCCTGCGCACCGCACCTCCCAGCTCCATAGGTATCAGAGAGGGTGTGCGGGTGGATGGAACAACCAGACCCCGATCTGGACGTCCGCGAGTAGCCAGCAGGTTGTAAAGCCGGATGGACAGGTCCACCAGCTGGTCGAAGGTGAGGGTGGTGTCTCTACAGGCCAGCTCCCGACAGACGTCCTCACATAGACTACAGCGGTAATGGTCGATCAGGGCCCTGTTGCTCCATCCAGCGCCGGCAGCCAGGGTCCTAAACTCCAGCGCAAACTTCTGTGCGCTCCTCATCTCCTGCCTCAGATGGTAGAGGCGCTCACCCGCCGCTCTGCCCTCGGGTGGGTGGTCGAATACTGTCCGGAAACAGCAGGTGAACTCCTCAACATCGTCCAATGCCGCATCTCCCCCTCCACACACCGCGTTGGCCCACTCCAGGGCTTTCCCGGTGAGGCACGAGACTAGGGCGAAACTCTTCTCAAGGTCCGATGGAGCTGGGTGGACCGTGGCCAAGTACATGCTTAGTTTTAGGAGGAAACCCTGGCATCCGGCAGCATCTCCGTCGTATCCCTGTGGTATGGATAGATGGATGCTGCTAGGTTCAGGTGGGAAAGGGGTGTTCAGGGTAGACCCCAGTTGCCCTGGTAGTTGCACTGGAAAAACTCCCTGTGTCTCCCAGCGGTCCATATTCTGGACAACGCGATCCATGGCTGCGCTCAGTTTGGAAATCATCGCCAGATGTTCCATGACGCGATCCTCCACCTCCATGGCTGGGGTACCTTCTCCTGCTGACTTCATTTTGGTCAGAGATTCTATCACAGTCGTGTGTATAGGTGGCAGGGAAGTCAGGCACAGGATAATTAAAACTTGGTGGAATGGAGTAGTTTAATAACTTAAAACACATAACTCCAAAACCATGAAATACAATGAAACAAAGTAGGTACGAGGACCCGTCGCGCACCAAATACAAAACACGAATACTGAACATAAAACAATCTCTGACAAAGACATGAGGGAAAACAGATGGTAAATACACAACAGGTAATGAATGGGATTGAAACCAGGTGTGTAGTAAGACAAGATAAAACCAATGGAAAATGAAAAATGGATCAATGATGGCTAGAAGACCGGTGACGTCGACTGCCGAGCACCGCCCGAACAAGGACAGGCTTCGACTTCCGCAGAAGTTGTGACACCCACAGGGTGGGCTTTTTCATACATGCAGGATTTTCTTTCCCAATGTACCTCTAAATGTATTCTGCTCAACCAGTATCTCCGTCTCAGACATATGACAACAAATCCCCAGCCGTGATGCCTACTGAAGCAGTAGGGTATGTGTCAACACAAATATTGATAATATCTCTCTGACTGGTATAAGGTTCTCATTGGCAAGGCTTTTCTTCGTCAAATAGAGACATCCATACAACGGTAAAAGAACACCCGGATCCCACTTTCTCTCACATTTGACACCGTTCAGAGGTAAATCAGGCACTCCTGAGTTAAACAGTTCATAGGATGCCTGCCCTGTGCCTGAGCAGAAAGATGAAACTGACTCTGAAAGCCCCACCAGCTCTACCCAGTACTGCTTTCTCTGCTCTGTCGGAATGCGGGAGACACTGTCAAAGGAGATGAGGATATCAAAACACAATGCTACACTCCAAAGTGCTGCCATGGGGCTTTCCAGAGCTGAACAAACTAGCTGTAAAAAACCTCTCGCTTTCACTGGCTTCTAGATCAGAGCGCTTGCATCATTGCTATTTTACAAGAGAATGAGAAATCGACTGAAGGGAAACAGTCAACCATGTATCTTGTTTGAGAAATTTGACCTCATCTTGCCTCATTCTTAAAAAGTTAGGGATGAAAATGATCTATTACAATAATAAAAAGCTACAACAAACGAACGCACAATTCTGTATTTCATCACTTTCTACCTCTGTCAGACGCACACACACAGACACACACACACACACACACACACACACACACACACACACACACACACACACACACACACACACACACACACACACACACACACACACACACACACACACACACACACACACACACACACACACACACACACACACAGACACACACACACACAGGGAACAAGAGCAAAAAAGTGTGGTGATTCATCTACTGTCCTTAACACCATGACAGCTCCTGTCCTCTGAGGTCTGCTCAAACTCCTCCTCCCCCAGGTTTAATGGGACCAGCCAGAGGTTTCCTCTGTGCTGTGGTTTCTTGTTTTATGTCATGCCACAAAAATCCTTCATGCTTAGCTCTGCATTGACCCACAGTGAAATCCTCCAATCCCTCACACTCATAACTACAATGACCTGTTACTCTGTTCATGTCTGTGATCAGCCTGATCTCATAGACTAGACGTAACATAGTAAATGTAAACTCAAATTAGTATAATATGTTATGTTTGGTATGGTTATATAAGACAAATGGTTATTTAAGGCAAAAACGAAAGTAGGGTGGTTGGTCAGGGTGGAGGGGTGGGAATACAGTATAACATGGATGTCTAACGATCCAAAGGTTATTATTTTGAATCTCATCACAGACAACTTTAGCTAATTAGCAAACTTTCAACTACTTACTACTGTTTAGCTACTTTGTAACTACTTAGCATGTTAGCTAACCCTTCCCCTAACCCTTATAGCTAACCCTTCCCCTAACTCTAACCTTAACCCTTTAACCTAACTCCTAAACTTAACTCTAACCTTAACCCTAACCCCTAGCCTAACTAACTTTAACCAGGTAATTTGTTTTTGATGGAAGAGGGAGGTGCAGACATGGGATAGATGGTAGAAGAGCAATGATAGACGCTGACATCGGTTTTCTGGAAAAAAGTGCCTGATTTTTATTTTTATTTTATTTCACCTTTATTTAACCAGGAAGGCTAGTTGAGAACAAGTTCTCATTTACAACTGCGACCTGGCCAAGATAAAGCATAGCAGTGTGAACAGACAACAACACAGAGTTACACATGGAGTAAACAATAAACAAGTCAATAACACAGTAGAAAAAAAGAGTCTATATACATTGTGTGCAAAAGGCATGAGGAGGTAGGCAAAAAATTACAATTTAGCAGATTAACACTGGAGTGATAAATGATCAGATGGTCATGTGCAGGTAGAGATACTGGTGTGCAAAAGAGCAGAAAAGTAAATAAATAAAAACAGTATGGGGATGAGGTAGGTAAATTGGGTGGGCTATATACCGATGGACTATGTACAGCTGCAGCGATCGGTTAGCTGCTCAGATAGCAGATGTTTAAAGTTGGTGAGGGAGATAAAAGTCTCCAACTTCATCGATTTTTGCAATTCGTTCCAGTCACAGGCAGCAGAGAACTGGAAGGAAATGCAGCAAAATGAGGTGTTGGCTTTAGGGATGATCAGTGAGATACACCTGCTGGAACGCATGCTACGGGTGGGTGTTGCCATCGTGACCAGTGAACTGAGATAAGGCAGAGCTTTACCTAGCATGGACTTGTAGATGACCTGGAGCCAGTGGGTCTGGCGACGAATATGTAGCGAGGGCCAGCCCACTAGAGCATACAGGTCGCAGTGGTGGGTGGTATAAGGTGCTTTAGTGACAAAACGGATGGCACTGTGATAAACTGCATCCAGTTTGCTGAGTAGAGTATTGGAAGCTATTTTGTAGATGACATAGCCAAAGTCGAGGATCGGTAGGATAGTCAGTTTTACTAGGGTAAGTTTGGCTGCGTGAGTGAAGGAGGCTTTGTTGTGGACCAGAAAGCCGACTCTAGATTTGATTTTAGATTGGAGATGTTTGATATGAGTCTGGAAGGAGAGTTTACAGTCTAGCCAGACACCTAGGTACTTATAGATGTCCACATATTCTAGGTCGGAACCATCCAGGGTGGCGTCGGGCGTGCGGGTGCAGGCAGCGAACGGTTGAAAAGCATGCATTTGGTTTTACTAGCGTTTAAGAGCAGTTGGAGGCCACGAGTATTGTATGGCATTGAAGCTCGTTTGGAGGTTAGATAGCACAGTGTCCAAGGAAGGGCCAGAAGTATACAGAATGGTGTCGTCTGCATAGAGGTGGATCAGGGAATCGCCCGCAGCAAGAGCAACATCATTGATATATACAGAGAAAAGAGTCGGCCCGAGAATTGAACCCTGTGGCACCCCCATAGAGACTGCCAGAGGACCGGACAACATGCCTTCCAATTTGACACACTGAACTCTGTCTGCAAAGTAGTTGGTGAACCAGGCAAGGCAGTCATTAGAAAAACAGAGGCGGCTGAGTCTGCCGATAAGAGTATGGTGACTGAAGGAGTCGAAAGCCTTGGCCAGGTCGATGAAGACGGCTGCACAGTACAGTCTTTTATCGATGGCGGTTATGATATCGTTTAGTACCTTGAGCGTGGCTGAGGTGCACCCGTGTCCAGGCTCGGAAACCAGATTGCACAGCGGAGAAGGTACGGTGGGATTCGAGATGGTCAGTGATCTGTTTTTTGACTTGGCTTTCAAAGACCTTAGATAGGCAGGGCAGGATGGATATAGGTCTGTAACAGTTTGGGTCCAGGGTGTCTCCCCCTTTGAAGAGGGGGATGACTGCGGCAGCTTTCCAATCCTTGGGGATCTCAGACGATATGAAAGAGAGGTTGAACAGGCTGGTAATAGGGGTTGCGACAATGGAGGCGGATAGTTTCATAAATAGAGGGTCCAGATTGTCAAGACCAGCTGATTTGTACAGGTCCAGGTTTTGCAGCTCTTTCAGAACATCTGCTATCAGGATTTGGGGAAAGGAGAAGCTGGGAAGGCTTGGGCGAGTAGCAGCGGGGGGGCTGTTGGCCGAGGTTGGAGTAGCCAGGAGGAATGCATGGCCAGCAGTTGAGAAATGCTTGTTGAAGTTTTCGATTATCATGGATTGGTTGACTGCGTGTATTGGTTCCTGACTTCCTTGAGCAGTTGCATATCGCGGGGACTATTCGATGATATTGCAGTCTGCCACAGGATGTTTTTGTGCTGGTCGAGGGCAGTCAGGTCTGGAGTGAACCAAGGGCTATATCTGTTCTTAGTTCTGCATTCTTTGAACGGAGCATGCTTACCTATGATGGTGAGGAAGTTATTTTTAAAGAATGACCAGGCATCCTCAACTGACGGGATGAGGTCAATATCCTTCCAGGATACCCGGGCCAGGTCGATTAGAAAGGCCTGCTCGCAGAAGTGTTTTAAATCAAATCAAATCAAATTTTATTTGTCACATACACATGGTTAGCAGATGTTAATGCAAGTGTAGCTAAATGCTTGTGCTTCTAGTTCCGACAATGCAGTAATAACCAACAAGTAATCTAACTAACAATTCCAAAACTACTGTCTTATACACAGTGTAAGGGGATAAAGAATATGTACATAAGGATATATGAATGAGTGATGGTACAGGGCAGCATACAGTAGATGGTATCGAGTACAGTATATACATATGAGATGAGTATGTAGACAAAGTAAACAAAGTGGCATAGTTAAAGTGGCTAGTGATACATGTATTACATAAGGATGCAGTCGATGATATAGAGTACAGTATATACGTATGCATATGAGATGAATAATGTAGGGTAAGTAACATTATATAAGGTAGCATTGTTTAAAGTGGCTAGTGATATATTTACATCATTTCCCATCAATTCCCATTATTAAAGTGGCTGGAGTTGGGTCAGTGTCAATGTCAGTGTGTTGGCAGCAGCCACTCAATGTTAGTGGTGGCTGTTTAACAGTCTGATGGCCTTGAGAGAGAAGCTGTTTTTCAGTCTCTCGGTCCCAGCTTTGATGCACCTGTACTGACCTCGCCTTCTGGATGATAGCGGGGTGAACAGGCAGTGGCTCGGGTGGTTGATGTCCTTGATGGCCTTCCTGTAACATCGGCTGGTGTAGGTGTCCTGGAGGGCAGGTAGTTTGCCCCCGGTGATGCGTTGTGCAGACCTCACTACCCTCTGGAGAGCCTTACGGTTGAGGGCGGAGCAGTTGCCGTACCAGGCGTTGATACAGCGTGCCAGGATGCTCTCGATTGTGCATCTGTAGAAGTTTGTGAGTGCTTTTGGTGACAAGCCGAATTTCTTCAGCCTCCTGAGGTTGAAGAGGCGCTGATGCGCCTTCTTCACGACGCTGTCTGTGTGAGTGGACCAATTCAGTTTGTCTGTGATGTGTATGCCAAGGAACTTAAAACTTGCTACCCTCTCCACTACTGTTCCATCGATGTGGATAGGGGGGTGTTCCCTCTACTGTTTCCTGAAGTCCACAATCATCTCCTTACTTTTGTTGACGTTGAGTGTGAGGTTATTTTCCTGACACCACACTCCGAGGGCCCTCACCTCCTCCCTGTAGGCCGTCTCGTCGTTGTTGGTAATCAAGACTACCACTGTTGTGTCGTCCGCAAACTTGATGATTGAGTTGGAGGCGTGCGTGGCCACGCAGTCGTGGGTGAACAGGGAGTACAGGAGAGGGCTCAGAACGCACCCTTGTGGGGTCCCCGTGTTGAGGATCAGCGGGGAGGAGATGTTGTTGCCTACCCTTACCACCTGGGGGCGGCCCGTTAGGAAGTCCAGTACCCAGTTGCACAGGGCGGGGTCGAGACCCAGGGTCTCGAGCTTGATGACGAGCTTGGAGGGTACTATGGTGTTGAATGCCGAGCTGTAGTCGATGAACAGCATTCTCACATAGGCATTCCTCTTGTCCAGATGGGTTAGGGCAGTGTGCAGTGTGGTTGAGATTGCATCGTCTGTGGACCTATTTGGGCAGTAAGCAAATTGGAGTGGGTCTAGGGTGTCAGGTAGGGTGGAGGTGATATGGTCCTTGACTAGTCTCTCAAAGCACTTCATGATGACGGAAGTGAGTGCTGGGAGCAAGACATCCTGGTCCGTGACTGGGCTGGGTTTCTTCTTGTAGTCCGTGATTGACTGTAGACCCTGCCACATGCCTCTTGTGTCTGAGCCGTTGAATTGAGATTCTATTTTGTCTCTGTACTGATGCTTAGCTTGATTGATAGCCTTGCGGAGGGAATAGCTGCACTGTTTGTATTCGGTCATGTTACCAGACACCTTGCCCTGATTAAAAGCAGTGTTTCGCACTTTCAGTTTCACGCGAATGCTGCCATCAATCCACGGTTTCATTCAGGGAATGTTTTTATCGTTGCTATGGGAACGACATCTTCAACGCACGTTCTAATGAACTTGCACACCGAATCAGCGTATTCGTCAATATTGTTATCTGACGCAATACGAAACATGTCCCAGTCCACGTGATGGAAGCAGTCTTGGAGTGTGGAGCCGGCTTGGTCGGACCAGCGTTGGACAGATCTCAGCGTGGGAGCCTCTTGTTTAAGTTTCTGTCTGTAGGCAGGAATCAACAAAATGGAGTCGTGGTCAGCTTTTCCGAAAGGGGGGCGGGGCAGGGCCTTATATGCGTCGCGGAAGTTAGACTAACAATGATCCAAGGTTTTACCACCCCTGGTTGCGCAATCGATATGCTGATAAAATTTAGGGAGTCTTGTTTTCAGATTAGCTTTGTTAAAATCCCCAGCTACAATGAATGCAGCCTCCGGATAAATGGTTTCCAGTTTGCAAAGAGTTAAGAGTTTTTGGGAGCGTTTGACTGCGGACCCGTAGCGGATACAGGCAATGAGGCAGTGATCGCTGAGATCTTGGTTGAAGACAGCAGAGGTGTATTTTGAGGGCCAGTTGGTCAGGATGACGTCTATGAGGGTGCCCTTGTTTACAGATGCAGGGATGTACCTGGTGGGTTCCTTGATGATTTGTGTGAGATTGAGGGCATCTTAGATTGTAGGACTGCTGGGGTGTTAAACATATCCCAGTTTAGGTCACCTAACAGAACAAACTCTGAAGCTAGATGGGGGGGGGCGATCAATTCACAAATGGTGTCCAGGGCACAGCTGGGACCTGAGGGGGGTCGGTAGCAGGCGGCAACAGTGAGAGACTTATTTCTGGAGAGAGTCATTTTTAAAATTAGTAGTTCGAACTGTTTGGGTATGGACCTGGAAAGTATGACATTACTTTGCAGGCTAACTCCTCCCCCTTTGGCAGTTCTATCTTGACGGAAAATGTTATAGTTGGGTATGGAAATCTCAGAATTTTTGGTGGCCTTCCTAAGCCAGGATTCAGACACGGCAAGGACATCAGGGTTGGCAGAGTGTGCTAAAGCAGTGAGTAAAACAAACTTAGGGAGGAGGCTTCTGATGTTGACATGCATGAAACCAATGCTTTTTCGATCACAGAAGTCAACAAATGAGGGTGCCTGGGGACATGCAGGGCCTGGGTTTACCTCCACATCACCCGCGGAACGAAGGAGGAGTAGTACGAGGGTGCGGCTAAAGGCTCTCAAAACTGGTCGCCTGGAGAGTTGGGGAAAAAGAATAAAAACACCACACCTTCCAAACCCCAGGAAAGTTACTCTGTCCTCTTCCACCCTAACTTTGAAAAAACTGTGGATACCGCTAAAACAATATTGCATTAACCCTCCACCATAGAAAATAACATGTAAAGAAAATAATCAAAGAAAGTTAGTTAGGATAGAGCCCTCCACACCAAACACTCAAACTCCAAAAAACTCCCAGCATGCATTGCAAGAGAGAGAGAGAGAGAGAGGTGGGGGATAGGGAGAGAAAGAGCGAAGATCGAAACAGCATGTCCGTGACAAGGCATCTCGTCCGGAGAACACACATTTCTCTTCATGTGATACATGATGTTTGGCTGTGCTGTGCGAAGTGTTATCTTATGGGTTTGGTGATTGTTCTGTGTGAAGCCATATTCTGCATTGCATCATTGAATGTGATGTGAAATCCCTGGGCCTATGGCTGTTGAAGATACTCCACTGCACTGCTGCTGTGAGCAGGAGTGGGAGAGAAGTCATGCTTTTATTATACTCTTGTTCTGTCACTTATTCTCCTGCCTCTCCATCTCAAAGGCTGACAAATATTTTGAAGAGTGGTTAAAGAGGTGGCTGTGTGTACACACACTCAGACTCCAACTCTATGTATAGGTTTGTCTTATTCCAGAATACACCCATAATTGTGATCAACACAGTATGGTTCTAGGTTTTCCACTCTGTGATTAAAAGTAGTTCTCAGAGTAGAGCTATTTTGAATTGACCAAAGCACTTCTCCCCCGATTGCTCAGTTTGGCCTGGTGGCCAGCTCTAGGAAGAGTCTTGGTGGTTCCAAACTTCTTCCGTTTAAGAATGATGGAGGCCACTGTGTCCTTGGGGACCTTCAATATTGCAGAAATGTTTTGGTACCCTTCACCAGATCTGTGTCTTGACACAATCATGTCTCTGAGCTCTACGGACAATTCCTTTGACCTCATGGCTTGGTTTTTGCTCTGACATATAAGGTCCAACAGTTGACAGTGTATTTTCAACAAAATGCTCCAAGATGATATAGCAGTCATATGCCTTTTGTCCTCGTCTTGTCGTGTCCCGTGTATATACATATATATATATATTCACAACTTTCTTCGCATACCTTTTTATATATATTTTTTATTTTCCATAAACTCCTCTTCAAAACACTCTCCTGCAACCCGCCTCACCAATTTATATTTTTTTTAAAGAAAGTATTATTTACCTTATTTGCCAGAAGTTAGCCAGAAGCTAATCCAGATGCTAGCCAGAAGCTAATGCAGAAGCTAGCCTGAAGCTAACCAGAAGCTAATCAGAAGCTAGTTACCTTCTTTACTGGCTAATCGTTAGTATTCAGCTAGCCACGGTTTGTGGTCATCAGTTATCCTTTAGCTCGAAAATCTATCGCCAATTTTGTACGGCACGGCTCGGACCGGAACATACCGGACCTATTTTTCTCTCCATGCCCCCAGATTTCAACCGCTAACTCTGGACATTTATACCTGGATCTCGCAGCTAGCTAGCTGCTATATCCATGTGACTATTGGCTTACGTCGATTCCGGAGCAAACATCAATTATTCCGGAGCTAGCCAGCTGAAGAGTTCCATTAGTCACTCCTGGGCTACAATCACCTATCCGGACCCATTTTACTGCCAACGCGGAGCCCCACCGGGCCTTCACAACTGGACTACCAATGTTATCTACCCGAGGGAGTTATCCGGCTGGCTCCTCCGTCGCGACGTTACCTGAACGCCCATCTGCGGTCCGCTAATGGTTAGCTGTCTTATCGGCTGCTATCTGAATAGACCTATCGGACAAAAAAAAACACAAAAAAAAACTTGGGCCTCTATAACTATATCTATTTTTTTTTGTGAATTGGATTGATCCCCTCTACCACACGGAACCCCACTAATCCAACCGACGGAAACGCACGAGGTGGCTAAAAACAGACCTCCATCCTATGCTAGCTTGCTACCGATGGCCCGGCTAGCTGCAGACAGCAGCAGAATCGCCGTGACTCCAATCAACCTCACTACTCACTGGACCCTTTTGATCACTCGACTATGCATGCCTCTCCTTAATGTCAATATGCCTTGTCCATTGCAGTTCTGGTTAGTGTTTATTGGCTTATTTCACTGTAGACCCTCTAGTCCTGCTCATTATACCTTATCCAACCTATTGGTTCCACCACCCACACATGCGATGACATCTCCTGGTTTCAATGATGTTTCTAGAGACAATATCTCTCTCATCATCACTCAATACCACTCTTTTACTCTCTGTTCCAGACGTTCTAGACGACCAATTCTTATTGCTTTTAGCCGTACCCTTATCCTACTCCTCCTCTGTTCCTCTGGCGATGTAGAGGTGAATCCAGGCCCTGCAGTTCCTGCAACACTAACTCAAAAAAGTTCTGGGACACTGTAAAGTCCATGGAGAATAAGAACACCTCCTCCCAGCTGCCCACTGCACTGAAGATAGGAAACACAATCACCACTGATAAATTCAATATGATTGAGAATTTCAACAATGAATACGGCTTTCATCCCCCCTGGCTACTCCTACCCCGGTCAACAGCACTGCACCCCCCACAGCAACTCGCCCAAGCCTTCCCCATTTCTCCTTCTTCCAAATCCAGTCAGCTGATGTTCTGAAAGAGCAGCAAAATCTGGACCCCTACAAATCAGCCGGGCTAGACAATCTGGACCCTTTCTTTCTAAAATTATCTGCCAAAATTGTTGCCACCCCTATTACTAGCCTGTTCAACCTCTCTTTCGTGTCGTCTGAGATTCCCAAAGATTGGAAAGCCTCCAATTGCTCTTAAATACAAGTAAAACTAAATGCATGCTCTTCAACCGATCGCTGCCTGCACCTGCCCGCCTGTCCAACATCACTACTCTGGACGGCTCTGACTTAGAATACGTGGACAACTACAAATACCTAGGTGTCTGGTTAGACTGTAAACTCTCCTTCCAGACCCACATCAAACATCTCCAATCCAAAGTTAAATCTAGAATTGGCTTCCTATTTCGCAAGAAAGCATCCTTCACTCATGCTGCCAAACACACCCTTGACATCCTCGACTTCGGCGATGTCATTCACAAAATAGCCTCCAATACCCTACTCAACTAATTGGATGCAGTCTATCACAGTGCAATTCGTTTAGTCACCAAAGCCTCATATACTACCCACCATTGCGACCTGTATGCTCTTGTTGGCTGGCCCTCGCTTCATACTCGTCGCCAAACCCACTGGCTCCATGTCATCTACAAGACCCTGCTAGGTAAAGTCCCCCCTTATCTCAGCTCGCTGGTCACCATAGCATCACGCACCTGTAGCACACGCTCCAGCAGGTATATCTCTCTGGTCACAAACAAAACCAATTCTTTCTTTGGCCGACTCTCCTTCCAGTTCTCTGCTGCCAATGACTGGGACGAACTACAAAAATCTCTGAAACTGGAAACACTTATCTCCCTCACTAGCTTTAAGCACCAACTGTCAGAGCAGCTCACAGATTACTGCACCTGTACATAGCCCACCTATAATTTAGCCCAGTCAACTACCTCTTTCCCTACTGTATTTATTTTATTTTATTTATTTATTTAGCTCCTTTGCACCCCATTATTTTTTACTTCTACTTTGCACATTCTTCCACTGCAAATCTACCATTCCAGTGTTTTACTTGCTATATTGTATTTACTTTGCCACCATGGCCTTTTTTGCCTTTTTTACATCCCTTCTCTGACCTCATTTGCTCACATCGTATATAGACTTGTTTATACTGTTTTATTGACTGTATGTTTGTTTTACTCCATGTGTAACTCTGTGTTGTTGTTTGTTTCGAACTGCTTTGCTTTATCTTGGCCAGGTCGCAATTGTAAATGAGAACTTGTTCTCAACCTGCCTACCTGGTTAAATAAAGGTGAAATAAAAATATATATAAAAAAAATATAGAAAGCATCTCAGAGGGTTGATCTAGCTGCAGATAGGTAATTCTCCTCTATGTGTTTTCCCCTTGCTGCTAATAAGGCCATGGCCAGCTCAGGAATCTGACGCTAGCAACCTTTCGGTTACTGGCCCAACGCTCTAACCACAAGGCTACCTGCCGCCCTATGTCGGGGGCGGCAGGGTAGCCTAGTGGTTAGAGCATTGGACTAGTAACCGAAAGGTTGCAAGTTCAAATCCCCGAGCTGACAAGGTACAAAATCTGTCGTTCTGCCCCTGAACAGGCAGTTAACCCACTGTTCCTAGGCCGTCATTGAAAATAAGAATTTGTTCTTAACTGACTTGCCTAGTAAAATAAAGGTAAAATAAAAAAATAAAAATAAAAAATGTCCTGCGAACTCAAAAGCTGAACAATAAATGTGTAACCAAGGGGGAACTAGTGCATTTCTCTGAGAAAATCTGCTTCAGTATTATCAATCTTCCAAAACACTTGAAATTCTTGTAAAATCATTGGCATTTATTATTTGATCAAATAGACTTTGGGTAGACATGCAGAAATTCCTCTTGTCAAAAGTCTTGCTGTTACAAAAGTTGTTCTTCATGCAGCGTAACAGGTTCCAGGTTCTTCTTGGTTAAGCGCCTGAATGGCTTCATCATTGCTGAAAAGACCCTGACAATCAAGGATCGTTATTTGACAGGCTGAGATATGGAGGGAGAAACCTCTCCAACTGGAGCTAGAAACACAAGAGAAATGGATGGGGTAAGAGAGAGAGATGCAGTATAGTAAGGTTGAAAAATAACAGTTCTATGAGTTTGGTAGGCATACCTATGTTTCTAACACACACCTAAACAAAACTACAAGCTATAGCAGAACAAAACATCCTTACCTATGCAATGTCCATCAGTAGAGGGAATCTCAGTCTGGTCCTGGACTGAATGGCAGTCCTTTTTGTTTCCTCTCTTGGAACGCTAACAGAAGAAAGGTAAAGAAAATGGTACAGAGAATAAATAAATGGAAAACTTCTGAATACAAAGCAACAATTTAGTGGTGAATAAAATATATTTATTTCATGTATTTGTCTTATCATAGCCACATCAATAACATCAGCACCTAACTGGAACCAAAAACAAATGCTAACTCCCTGCTATACCTTGAAGTTGATCCTGAGTTTGGTCATTGAAAAGCAAAGGAAGCTCCTTCTTGCTTTCTGCTCAGCCCCCCCTCTCTGTCTCAGCCTGGTCTGATTGGGTTTGTTGCAGCAGAAGCTGGTCTTGACGCCTCCTTGCATCCCTGTACCAGCTGCTGGGTCAAGGACTTTACCAGGACTCTGTCAAATGCAGGGTCCTGGTAGGAAATAGCTGCTTGCAGGGTGTTCTAAGAGCCAAACTCCTCCATGAGGTTTTTATGTACACCTCTGAACACCCTTTGGATGTTCAGGTTCTGGGAATATGTCTGTGTCCTGGATAATCTGGATGCAGCACTGAACTCAGACAGGACTTGTCTGATGAGTTGCTGAGATGTTTCTGTCAGATCTGCTGCCTGTTGGGAGGGTCCATCTAGGGCTGAGGGTCTGATCTCCGATAGCAACCGTATCACCAGTATGGTGACAAAACAGATGCCATCATCTTTGCTGGAGTCCATCAAGTACTGCAGTGGGAATGCAGTGGCACTGCTGATGTCCGGGATGATTAAGAGCTCCCTCAGATGGCCAGAACTGCTGGGGATACACACCTCCTTCTCTTCAATGTCAATCCCATCTCCTTTTGGTACCAAATAGGCTCCCTTGCTGGTTCATCTGTGTGTGCAATCATCTTTGTCTTTAGGTCACTTGTAGAAATCTCTGGCATTTTAGAGTCCCTGCTGTCGATGCAGGAGCTCCTGACGATGGGGCAGGTCAGATCAAAAGGCACTTTGTCAGGGATGGGAGTGCCAGGGAGGTTGATCTCTAACTCACACTCTGACCTAGGACCATTTGAAGAGCTGGACAAGGAACTACGACCATTTAAAGAAGTGAATAAAGATGAACAGGTTCTAGGGATGTCTTGGCAGACTTGTTCACCGTCATCCACACTTTTCTCAATCTCCTTCAGCATAGTTCCTACCATATCATTGATCTGAAGGAGCTCCCTGGAATCCTTCATTCGCCCGAAGTTTGAGATTTCACTCTGGATAGCAACCAGGATTTCCCCAAGGGTCTCTTTGGAAGAAGCATTTTCTGTCCTTTCGGATCCGGATGGCTTCAGCCCTGTGAAGAAATCCTTAGGTGTGTTCTTCATACTGACACAGATGGTCTTAGTTGTTGACCAAAGCTTCTCCTCTGATATTTTAACACTCAATTCAGTATCATCCAGTTGGGAGCCCCCGTGGGAGCACTGTGAAACTCTTCCACTTCTTTCCAGTAGCACAGTGTCAGTGGATTCATTTTTCTGGAAAAGAGTCGCCATTCCTTTGACAAAGGTTTCCACTAATCCAGAGGCTGTATTCTCAGAGGACATGGAGGACATGGATTCTGAAAGGACATGGATCTCTGATTGTGAGCTAGATGATAAGCCAGCCTGCAGACTTTTCTGAAGACCAGTATGGCTGATCTGTGTGATAAAGGAATGACTGGATCTCATCAGCACTTTACTCACTGCCTCTTCTGCCTGAGTCTGGAAGTCATTGCTAGAGAGCTTATCAATGCTCTGAATCAGACTAGCAGAGGACTCTGTGATTCTGACACTCTCTTCTGAGCTGAGTTGAGAATATTGAGTACTCACGCTCAAGTCTTCATTGGGTGAGGGTGACTGGGAAATAGTATAGTCATCAAGCTTTGATAGGACACCATCAACAAACCAACAAGCCTCTAGGGACTCATCAGATGAGCTGACAGTGGCCAAGGATTTACTCTCCACTTTTGATAACTCTGACTTGTAGATGGAAAAAACACTGCTAAGAACTTCTTGAGTACTGGTATCCAGATTGGAGAGACAGAGAGCTGGTATTGGTTGACTCTCTCTGGGAACTCTACTAAGTTCGGTGCTGGGTAACTGGACCTCAACAGTTGAAACAGTTGCCTTTTCCAGGGTGTCTGAAGACTCCCGAAGAGAAGCATCCTCCTTAGCCACACCCTCTTCTCGAGCGGGTAGAGTTAAAAGGTCCCTCAGCTTTGCTCGTACACTGCCGTAGAGTGTGCGGGCTAGAGAGAGGGTTATCATCTGTGAAGATCCTGTTTTGTGGTCATTTACAGGAACTGGCCAATCAACTGCTTCACATGTGCCTTCAAATGATGCTATCGTCTCCATGCCTCCCACAAATGCCCTAACAATCACTGTGGCAGTGGAGGTTAATTAACATTGTGGACAGTTTTCCGCAAGTTGCAACACTGAAATACAGAAAAAACTTTTTTTTTCCATAAACAAGCTCTAAATCATGTTTGATGCACTCTGGATGTCCAATTTTTGCTGTGCTGTCTATTTGAGATGAAATGAACATTGTGTCATTTTCAGCAGCAACACTGAAATACAGAAAAAAAACTTTTTTTCCAAACAAGCTCTAAATCATGTTTGATGCACTCTGGATGTCAATTTTTGCTGTGCTGTCTATGGAGATGAAATGAACATTGTGGACAGTTTTCGCAACCCAACACCCTGAAATACAGAAAAAACGTTTTTTCCCATAAACAAGCTCTAAATCATGTTTGATGCACTCTGGATGTCCAATTTTTGCTGAACTATTTGAGATGAAATGAACAGTTTTCCGCAAGTTGCAACACTGAAATACAGAAAAAACTTTTTTTCCATAAACAAGCTCTAAATCATGTTTGATGCACTCTGGATGTCCAATTTTTGCTGTGCTGTCTATTTGAGATGAAATGAAGATTGTGGACAGTTTTCAGCAAGTTGCAACACTGAAATACAGAAAAAACTTTTTTTTCCATAAACAAGCTCTAAATCATGTTTGATGCACTCTGGATGTCCAATTTTTGCTGTGCTGTCTATTTGAGATGAAATGAACATTGTGGACAGTTTTCAGCAAGTTGCAACACTGAAATACAGAAAAAACTTTTTTTTCCATAAACAAGCTCTAAATCATGTTTGATGCACTCTGGATGTCCAATTTTTGCTGTGCTGTCTATTTGAGATGAAATGAACATTGTGGACAGTTTTCCGCAAGTTGCAACATTGAAATACAGAAAAAACTTTTTTTTCCATAAACAAGCTCTAAATCATGTTTGATGCACTCTGGATGTCCAATTTTTGCTGTGCTGTCTATTTGAGATGAAATGAACATTGTGGACAGTTTTCCGCAAGTTGCAACATTGAAATACAGAAAAAAAATGTTTTCCATAAACAAGCTCTAAATCATGTTTGATGCACTCTGAATGTCCAATTTTTGCTGTGCTGTCTATTTGAGATGAAATGAACATTGTGGACAGTTTTCCGCAAGTTGCAACACTGAAATACAGAAAAAACTTTTTTTTCCATAAACAAGCTCTAAATCATGTTTGATGCACTCTGGATGTCCAATTTTTGCTGTGCTGTCTTATTTGAGAGGAAATTAACATTGTGGACAGTTTTCCGCAAGTTGCAACATTGAAATACAGAAAAAAAAAAAATTTCCATAAGCAAGCTCTAAATCATGTTTGATGCACTCTGGATGTCCAATTTTTGCTGTGCTGTCTATTTGAGATGAAATGAACATTGTGGACAGTTTTCCGCAAGTTGCAACATTGAAATACAGAAAAAACTTTTTTTCCATAAACAAGCTCTAAATCATGTTTGATGCACTCTGGATGTCCAATTTTTGCTGTGCTGTCTATTTGAGATGAAATGAACATTGTGGACAGTTTTCCGCAAGTTGCAACACTGAAATACAGAAACAACTTTTTTTTCCATAAACAAGCTCTAAATCATGTTTGATGCACTCTGGATGTCCAATTTTTGCTGTGCTGTCTTATTTGAGATGAAATGAACATTGTGGACAGTTTTCCGCAAGTTGCAACACTGAAATACAGAAAAAACTTTTTTTCCCATAAACAAGCTCTGAATCATGTTTGATGCACTCTGAATGTCCAATTTTTGCTGTGCTGTCTATTTGAGATGAAATTAACATTGTGGACAGTTTTCCGCAAGTTGCAACACTGAAATACAGAAAAAAACTTTTTTCCATAAACAAGCTCTAAATCATGTTTGATGCACTCTGGATGTCCAATTTTTGCTGTGCTGTCTATTTGAGATGAAATGAACATTGTGGACAGTTTTCCGCAAGTTGCAACATTGAAATACAGAAAAAAAACATTTTTTCCATAAACAAGCTCTAAATCATGTTTGATGCACTCTGGATGTCCAATTTTTGCTGTGCTGTCCATTTGAGATTAAATGAACACTTTGGACAGTTTTCCGCAAGTTGCAACGTCGCAATACAGAAAAAAAACGTGTTTTCCATAAACAAGCTCTAAATCATGTTTGATGCACTCTGGATGTCCAATTTTTGCTGTGCTGTCTATTTGAGATGAAATGGACACTTTGGACAGTTTTCCGCAAGTTGCAACATTGAAATACAGAAAAAACGTTTTTTTCCATAAACAAGCTCTAGATCATGTTTGATGCACTCTGGATGTCCAATTTTTTGCTGTGCTGTCTATTTGAGATGAAATGAACATTGTGGACAGTTTTCAGCAAGTTGCAACATTGAAATACAGAAAAAAACTTTTTTTCCATAAACAAGCTCTAAATCATGTTTGATGCACTCTGGATGTCCAATTTTTGCTGTGCTGTCTATTTGAGATGAAATGAACATTGTGGACAGTTTTCCGCAAGTTGCAACATTGAAATACAGAAAAAACTTTTTTTTCATAAACAAGCTCTAAATCATGTTTGATGCACTCTGGATGTCCAATTTTTGCTGTGCTGTCTATTTGAGATGAAATGAACATTGTGGACAGTTTTCAGCAAGTTGCAACACTGAAATACAGAAAAAAACTTTTTTTTCCATAAACAAGCTCTAAATCATGTTTGATGCACTCTGGATGTCCAATTTTTGCTGTGCTGTCTATTTGAGATGAAATGAACATTGTGGACAGTTTTCCGCAAGTTGCAACATTGAAATACAGAAAAAACGTTTTTTCCATAAACAAGCTCTAAATCATGTTTGATGCACTCTGGATGTCCAATTTTTGCTGTGCTGTCTATTTGAGATGAAATGAACATTGTGGACAGTTTTCCGCAAGTTGCAACATTGAAATACAGAAAAAACTTTTTTTCCATAAACAAGCTCTAAATCATGTTTGATGCACTCTGGATGTCCAATTTTTGCTGTGCTGTCTATTTGAGATGAAATGAACATTGTGGACAGTTTTCAGCAAGTTGCAACATTGAAATACAGAAAAAACGTTTTTTTCCATAAACAAGCTCTAAATCATGTTTGATGCACTCTGGATGTCCAATTTTTGCTGTGCTGTCTATTTGAGATGAAATGAACATTGTGGACAGTTTTCAGCAAGTTGCAACACTGAAATACAGAAAAAAATTTTTTTCCATAAACAAGCTCTAAATCATGTTTGATGCACTCTGGATGTCCAATTTTTGCTGTGCTGTCTATTTGAGATGAAATGAACATTGTGGACAGTTTTCCGCAAGTTGCAACATTGAAATACAGAAAAAACTTTTTTTTCCATAAACAAGCTCTAAATCATGTTTGATGCACTCTGGATGTCCAATTTTTGCTGTGCTGTCTATTTGAGATGAAATGAACATTGTGGACAGTTTTCCGCAAGTTGCAACATTGAAATACAGAAAAAACGTTTTTTTTTTTCCATAAACAAGCTCTAAATCATGTTTGATGCACTCTGGATGTCCAATTTTTGCTGTGCTGTCTATTTAAGATGAAATAAACATTGTGGACAGTTTTCAGCAAGTTGCAACATTGAAATACAGAAAAAGTTTTTTTTCCATAAACAAGCTCTAAATCATGTTTGATGCACTCTGGATGTCCAATTTTTGCTGTGCTGTCTATTTGAGATGAATTGACATTGTGGACAGTTTTCCGCAAGTTGCAACATTGAAATACAGAAAAAAAAAAACGTTTTTTTCCATAAACAAGCTCTAAATCATGTTTGATGCACTCTGGATGTCCAATTTTTGCTGTGCTGTCTATTTGAGATTGAAATGAACATTGTGGACAGTTTTCCGCAAGTTGCAACATTGAAATACAGAAAAAACATTTTTTTCCATAAGCAAGCTCTAAATCATGTTTGATGCACTCTGGATGTCCAATTTTTGCTGTGCTGTCTATTTGAGATAAAATGAACATTGTGGACAGTTTTCAGCAAGTTGCAACACTGAAATACAGAAAAAAAAATTTTTTCCCATAAACAAGCTCTAAATCATGTTTGATGCACTCTGGATGTCCAATTTTTGCTGTGCTGTCTATTTGAGATGAAATGAACATTGTGGACAGTTTTCCGCAAGTTGCAACATTGAAATACAGAAAAAACTTTTTTTTCCATAAGCAAGCTCTAAATCATGTTTGATGCACTCTGGATGTCCAATTTTTGCTGTGCTGTCTATTTGAGATGAAATGAACATTGTGGACAGTTTTCCGTAAGTTGCAACATTGAAATACAGAAAAAAAAAAAATTTCCATAAACAAGCTCTAAATCATGTTTGATGCACTCTGAATGTCCAATTTTTGCTGTGCTGTCTATTTGAGATGAAATGAACATTGTGGACAGTTTTCCGCAAGTTGCAACACTGAAATACAGAAAAAACTTTTTTTCCATAAACAAGCTCTAAATCATGTTTGATGCACTCTGGATGTCCAATTTTTGCTGTGCTGTCTATTTGAGATGAAATGAACATTGTGGACAGTTTTCCGCAAGTTGTAACATTGAAATACAGAAAAAAAACGTTTTTTTCCATAAACAAGCTCTAAATCATGTTTCATGCACTCTGTATGTCCACTTTTTGCTGTGTTGTCTATTTGAGATGAAATTAACTTTGTGGACAGTTTTCCGCAAGTTGTAACATTGAAATACAGAAAAAACTTTTTTTCCATAAACAAGCTCTAAATCATGTTTGATGCACTCTGGATGTCCAATTTTTGCTGTGCTGTCTATTTGAGATGAAATGAACATTGTGGACAGTTTTCCGCAAGTTGCAACACTGAAATACAGAAACAACTTTTTTTTCCATAAACAAGCTCTAAATCATGTTTGATGCACTCTGGATGTCCAATTTTTGCTGTGCTGTCTTATTTGAGAGGAAATTAACATTGTGGACAGTTTTCCGCAAGTTGCAACATTGAAATACAGAAAAAACTTTTTTTTCCATAAGCAAGCTCTAAATCATGTTTGATGCACTCTGGATGTCCAATTTTTGCTGTGCTGTCTATTTGAGATGAAATGAACATTGTGGACAGTTTTCAGCAAGTTGCAACACTGAAATACAGAAAAAAAACTTTTTTTCCATAAACAAGCTCTAAATCATGTTTGATGCACTCTGGATGTCCAATTTTTGCTGTGCTGTCTTATTTGAGAGGAAATTAACATTGTGGACAGTTTTCCGCAAGTTGCAACATTGAAATACAGAAAAAAAAATTTTTTCCATAAGCAAGCTCTAAATCATGTTTGATGCACTCTGGATGTCCAATTTTTGCTGTGCTGTCTATTTGAGATGAAATGAACATTGTGGACAGTTTTCCGCAAGTTGCAACATTGAAATACAGAAAAAACTTTTTTTCCATAAACAAGCTCTAAATCATGTTTGATGCACTCTGGATGTCCAATTTTTGCTGTGCTGTCTATTTGAGATGAAATGAACATTGTGGACAGTTTTCCGCAAGTTGCAACACTGAAATACAGAAACAACTTTTTTTTCCATAAACAAGCTCTAAATCATGTTTGATGCACTCTGGATGTCCAATTTTTGCTGTGCTGTCTTATTTGAGAGGAAATTAACATTGTGGACAGTTTTCCGCAAGTTGCAACATTGAAATACAGAAAAACGTTTTTTTCCATAAACAAGCTCTAAATCATGTTTGATGCACTCTGGATGTCCAATTTTTGCTGTGCTGTCTATTTGAGATGAAATGAACATTGTGGACAGTTTTCAGCAAGTTGCAACACTGAAATACAGAAAAAAATTTTTTTCATAAACAAGCTCTAAATCATGTTTGATGCACTCTGGATGTCCAATTTTTGCTGTGCTGTCTATTTGAGATGAAATGAACATTGTGGACAGTTTTCCGCAAGTTGCAACACTGAAATACAGAAAAAACTTTTTTTTCCATAAACAAGCTCTAAATCATGTTTGATGCACTCTGGATGTCCAATTTTTGCTGTGCTGTCTATTTGAGATGAAATGAACATTGTGGACAGTTTTCCGTAAGTTGCAACATTGAAATACAGAAAAAAAAAATGTTTCCATAAACAAGCTCTAAATCATGTTTGATGCACTCTGAATGTCCAATTTTTGCTGTGCTGTCTATTTGAGATGAAATGAACATTGTGGACAGTTTTCCGCAAGTTGCAACACTGAAATACAGAAAAAACTTTTTTTTCCATAAACAAGCTCTAAATCATGTTTGATGCACTCTGGATGTCCAATTTTTGCTGTGCTGTCTATTTGAGATGAAATGAACATTGTGGACAGTTTTCCGTAAGTTGCAACATTGAAATACAGAAAAAAAAATGTTTCCATAAACAAGCTCTAAATCATGTTTGATGCACTCTGAATGTCCAATTTTTGCTGTGCTGTCTATTTGAGATGAAATGAACATTGTGGACAGTTTTCAGCAAGTTGCAACACTGAAATACAGAAAAAACGTTTTTTCCATAAACAAGCTCTAAATCATGTTTGATGCACTCTGGATGTCCAATTTTTGCTGTGCTGTCTATTTGAGATGAAATGAACATTGTGGACAGTTTTCCAGCAAGTTGCAACACTGAAATACAGAAAAAACTTTTTTTTCCATAAGCAAGCTCTAAATCATGTTTGATGCACTCTGGATGTCCAATTTTTGCTGTGCTGTCTATTTGAGATGAAATGAACATTGTGGACAGTTTTCAGCAAGTTGCAACACTGAAATACAGAAAAAAACTATTTTTCCATAAACAAGCTCTAAATCATGTTTGATGCACTCTGTATGTCCAATTTTTGCTGTGCTGTCTATTTGAGATGAAATGAACATTGTGGACAGTTTTCCGCAAGTTGCAACACTGAAATACAGAAAAAAAACTATTTTTCCATAAACAAGCTCTAAATCATGTTTGATGCACTCTGTTTGTCCAATTGTTGCTGTGCTGTCTATTTAAGATGAAATAAACATTGTGGACAGTTTTCCGCAAGTTGCAACATTGAAATACAGAAAAAACTTTTTTTCCATAAACAAGCTCTAAATCATGTTTGATGCACTCTGGATGTCCAATTTTGCTGTGCTGTCTATTTGAGATGAAATGAACATTGTGGACAGTTTTCCGCAAGTTGCAACACTGAAATACAGAAAAAACTTTTTTTCCATAAACAAGCTCTAAATCATGTTTGATGCACTCTGGATGTCCAATTTTTGCTGTGCTGTCTATTTGAGATGAAATGAACATTGTGGACAGTTTTCCGCAAGTTGCAACATTGAAATACAGAAAAAACTTTTTTTCCATAAACAAGCTCTAAATCATGTTTGATGCACTCTGGATGTCCAATTTTTGCTGTGCTGTCTATTTGAGATGAAATGAACATTGTGGACAGTTTTCAGCAAGTTGCAACACTGAAATACAGAAAAAAAAAACGTTTTTTTCCATAAACAAGCTCTAAATCATGTTTGATGCACTCTGGATGTCCAATTTTTGCTGTGCTGTCTATTTGAGATGAAATGAACATTGTGGACAGTTTTCCGCAAGTTGCAACACTGAAATACAGAAAAAACTTTTTTTTCCATAAACAAGCTCTAAATCATGTTTGATGCACTCTGGATGTCCAATTTTTTGCTGTGCTGTCTATTTGAGATGAAATGAACATTGTGGACAGTTTTCAGCAAGTTGCAACACTGAAATACAGAAAAAACTATTTTTCCATAAACAAGCTCTAAATCATGTTTGATGCACTCTGTATGTCCAATTTTTGCTGTGCTGTCTATTTGAGATGAAATGAACATTGTGGACAGTTTTCCGCAAGTTGCAACACTGAAATACAGAAAAAAACTATTTTTCCATAAACAAGCTCTAAATCATGTTTGATGCACTCTGTTTGTCCAATTGTTGCTGTGCTGTCTATTTAAGATGAAATGAACATTGTGGACAGTTTTCAGCAAGTTGCAACACTGAAATACAGAAAAAACTTTTTTTCCATAAACAAGCTCTAAATCATGTTTGATGCACTCTGGATGTCCAATTTTTGCTGTGCTGTCTATTTGAGATGAAATGAACATTGTGGACAGTTTCCGCAAGTTGCAACACTGAAATACAGAAAAAACTTTTTTTTCATAAACAAGCTCTAAATCATGTTTGATGCACTCTGGATGTCCAATTTTTGCTGTGCTGTCTTTTGAGATGAAATGAACATTGTGGACAGTTTTCAGCAAGTTGCAACACTGAAATACAGAAAAAAAATGTTTCATAAGCAAGCTCTAAATCATGTTTGATGCACTCTGGATGTCCAATTTTTGCTGTTGCTGTCTATTTGAGATTGAAATGAACATTGTGGACAGTTTTCCGCAAGTTGCAACACTGAAATACAGAAAAAACTTTTTTTTCCATAAACAAGCTCTAAATCATGTTTGATGCACTCTGGATGTCCAATTTTTGCTGTGCTGTCTATTTGAGATGAAATGAACATTGTGGACAGTTTTCCGCAAGTTGCAACATTGAAATACAGAAAAAACGTTTTTTTCCATAAACAAGCTCTAAATCATGTTTGATGCACTCTGGATGTCCAATTTTTGCTGTGCTGTCTATTTGAGATGAAATGAACATTGTGGACAGTTTTCCGCAAGTTGCAACACTGAAATACAGAAAAAACGTTTTTTTCCATAAACAAGCTCTAAATCATGTTTGATGCACTCTGGATGTCCAATTTTTGCTGTGCTGTCTATTTGAGATGAAATGAACATTGTGGACAGTTTTCAGCAAGTTGCAACACTGAAATACAGAAAAAACGTTTTTTTTCCATAAACAAGCTCTAAATCATGTTTGATGCACTCTGGATGTCCAATTTTTGCTGTGCTGTCTATTTGAGATGAAATGAACATTGTGGACAGTTTTCCGCAAGTTGCAACACTGAAATACAGAAAAAACTTTTTTTTCCATAAACAAGCTCTAAATCATGTTTGATGCACTCTGGATGTCCAATTTTTGCTGTGCTGTCTATTTGAGATGAAATGAACATTGTGGACAGTTTTCAGCAAGTTGCAACACTGAAATACAGAAAAAAACTTTTTTTTCCATAAACAAGCTCTAAATCATGTTTGATGCACTCTGGATGTCCAATTTTTGCTGTGCTGTCTATTTGAGATGAAATGAACATTGTGGACAGTTTTCCGCAAGTTGCAACACTGAAATACAGAAAAACTTTTTTTTCCATAAACAAGCTCTAAATCATGTTTGATGCACTCTGGATGTCCAATTTTTGCTGTGCTGTCTATTTGAGATGAAATGAACATTGTGGACAGTTTTCGGCAAGTTGCAACATTGAAATACAGAAAAAACGTTTTTTTCCATAAGCAAGCTCTAAATCATATTTGATGCACTCTGGATGTCCAATTTTTGCTGTGCTGTCTATTTGAGATTGAAATGAACATTGTGGACAGTTTTCAGCAAGTTGCAACACTGAAATACAGAAAAAAATTTTTTTTCCATAAACAAGCTCTAAATCATGTTTGATGCACTCTGAATGTCCAATTTTTGCTGTGCTGTCTATTTGAGATGAAATGAACATTGTGGACAGTTTTCCGCAAGTTGCAACACTGAAATACAGAAAAAACGTTTTTTTCCATAAACAAGCTCTAAATCATGTTTGATGCACTCTGGATGTCCAATTTTTGCTGTGCTGTCTATTTGAGATGAAATGAACATTGTGGACAGTTTTCAGCAAGTTGCAACACTGAAATACAGAAAAAACGTTTTTTTTCCATAAACAAGCTCTAAATCATGTTTGATGCACTCTGGATGTCCAATTTTTGCTGTGCTGTCTATTTGAGATGAAATGAACATTGTGGACAGTTTTCCGCAAGTTGCAACACTGAAATACAGAAAAAACTTTTTTTTCCATAAACAAGCTCTAAATCATGTTTGATGCACTCTGGATGTCCAATTTTTGCTGTGCTGTCTATTTGAGATGAAATGAACATTGTGGACAGTTTTCAGCAAGTTGCAACACTGAAATACAGAAAAAAAAAAATTTTTTCCATAAACAAGCTCTAAATCATGTTTGATGCACTCTGGATGTCCAATTTTTGCTGTGCTGTCTATTTGAGATGAAATGAACATTGTGGACAGTTTTCCGCAAGTTGCAACACTGAAATACAGAAAAAACTTTTTTTTCCATAAACAAGCTCTAAATCATGTTTGATGCACTCTGGATGTCCAATTTTTGCTGTGCTGTCTATTTGAGATGAAATGAACATTGTGGACAGTTTTCAGCAAGTTGCAACACTGAAATACAGAAAAAAACTTTTTTTTCCATAAACAAGCTCTAAATCATGTTTGATGCACTCTGAATGTACAATTTTTGCTGTGCTGTCTATTTGAGATGAAATGAACATTGTGGACAGTTTTCAGCAAGTTGCAACACTGAAATACAGAAAAAAAAATTTTTTTCCATAAACAAGCTCTAAATCATGTTTGATGCACTCTGGATGTCCAATTTTTGCTGTGCTGTCTATTTGAGATGAAATGAACATTGTGGACAGTTTTCCGCAAGTTGCAACACTGAAATACAGAAAAAACTTTTTTTCCATAAACAAGCTCTAAATCATGTTTGATGCACTCTGAATGTCCAATTTTTGCTGTGCTGTCTATTTGAGATGAAATGAACATTGTGGACAGTTTTCCGCAAGTTGCAACACTGAAATACAGAAAAAACTTTTTTTTCCATAAACAAGCTCTAAATCATGTTTGATGCACTCTGAATGTCCAATTTTTGCTGTGCTGTCTATTTGAGATGAAATGAACATTGTGGACAGTTTTCCGCAAGTTGCAACACTGAAATACAGAAAAAACTTTTTTTTCCATAAACAAGCTCTAAATCATGTTTGATGCACTCTGGATGTCCAATTTTTGCTGTGCTGTCTATTTGAGATGAAATGAACATTGTGGACAGTTTTCCGCAAGTTGCAACACTGAAATACAGAAAAAACTTTTTTTTCCATAAACAAGCTCTAAATCATGTTTGATGCACTCTGGATGTCCAATTTTTGCTGTGCTGTCTATTTGAGATGAAATGAACATTGTGGACAGTTTTCCGCAAGTTGCAACACTGAAATACAGAAAAAACTTTTTTTTCCATAAACAAGCTCTAAATCATGTTTGATGCACTCTGGATGTCCAATTTTTGCTGTGCTGTCTATTTGAGATGAAATGAACATTGTGGACAGTTTTCAGCAGGTTGCAACACTGAAATACAGAAAAAAAGTTTTTTCCATAAACAAGCTCTAAATCATGTTTGATGCACTCTGGATGTCCAATTTTTGCTGTGCTGTCTATTTGAGATGAAATGAACATTGTGGACAGTTTTCCGCAAGTTGCAACACTGAAATACAGAAAAAACTTTTTTTCCCATAAACAAGCTCTAAATCATGTTTGATGCACTCTGGATGTCCAATTTTTGCTGTGCTGTCTATTTGAGATGAAATGAACCTTGTGGACAGTTTTCCGCAAGTTGCAACACTGAAATACAGAAAAAACGTTTTTTTCCATAAACAAGCTCTAAATCATGTTTGATGCACTCTGGATGTCCAATTTTTGCTGTGCTGTCTATTTGAGATGAAATGAACATTGTGGACAGTTTTCCGCAAGTTGCAACACTGAAATACAGAAAAAACGTTTTTTTCCATAAACAAGCTCTAAATCATGTTTGATGCACTCTGGATGTCCAATTTTTGCTGTGCTGTCTTATTTGAGATGAAATTAACTTTGTGGACAGTTTTCAGCAAGTTGCAACATGGAAATCCAGAAATAAGCACTTTTAAAAAAACAAGCTCTAAATCATGTTTGATGCACTCTGGATGTCCAATTTTTGCTGTGCTGTCTATTTGAGATGAAATGAACATTGTGGACAGTTTTCCGCAAGTTGCAACACTGAAATACAGAAAAAACGTTTTTTTTCCATAAACAAGCTCTAAATCATGTTTGATGCACTCTGGATGTCCAATTTTTGCTGTGCTGTCTATTTGAGATGAAATGAACATTGTGGACAGTTTTCCGCAAGTTGCAACACTGAAATACAGAAAAAAAAATGTTTTTTCCATAAACAAGCTCTAAATCATGTTTGATGCACTCTGGATGTCCAATTTTTGCTGTGCTGTCTATTTGAGATGAAATGAACATTGTGGACAGTTTTCAGCAAGTTGCAACATTGAAATACAGAAAAAACTTTTTTTTCCATAAACAAGCTCTAAATCATGTTTGATGCACTCTGATGTCCAATTTTTGCTGTGCTGTCTATTTGAGATGAAATGAACATTGTGGACAGTTTTCCAAGTTGCAACACTGAAATACAGAAAAAACTTTTTTTTCCATAAACAAGCTCTAAATCATGTTTGATGCACTCTGGATGTCCAATTTTTGCTGTGCTGTCTATTTGAGATGAAATGAACATTGTGGACAGTTTTCAGCAAGTTGCAACACTGAAATACAGAAAAAACGTTTTTTTCCATAAACAAGCTCTAAATCATGTTTGATGCACTCTGGATGTCCAATTTTTGCTGTGCTGTCTATTTGAGATGAAATGAACATTGTGGACAGTTTTCAGCAAGTTGCAACACTGAAATACAGAAAAAACTTTTTTTTCCATAAACAAGCTCTAAATCATGTTTGATGCACTCTGAATGTCCAATTTTTGCTGTGCTGTCTATTTGAGATGAAATGAACATTGTGGACAGTTTTCCGCAAGTTGCAACACTGAAATACAGAAAAAACGTTTTTTTCCATAAACAAGCTCTAAATCATGTTTGATGCACTCTGGATGTCCAATTTTTGCTGTGCTGTCTATTTGAGATGAAATGAACATTGTGGACAGTTTTCCGCAAGTTGCAACACTGAAATACAGAAAAAACGTTTTTTTCCATAAACAAGCTCTAAATCATGTTTGATGCACTCTGGATGTCCAATTTTTGCTGTGCTGTCTATTTGAGATGAAATGAACATTGTGGACAGTTTTCCGCAAGTTGCAACACTGAAATACAGAAAAAACTTTTTTTCCATAAACAAGCTCTAAATCATGTTTGATGCACTCTGAATGTACAATTTTTGCTGTGCTGTCTATTTGAGATGAAATGAACATTGTGTACAGTTTTCAGCAAGTTGCAACACTGAAATACAGAAAAAAACGTTTTTTTCCATAAACAAGCTCTAAATCATGTTTGATGCACTCTGGATGTCCAATTTTTGCTGTGCTGTCTATTTGAGATGAAATGAACATTGTGGACAGTTTTCCGCAAGTTGCAACACTGAAATACAGAAAAAACTTTTTTTTCCATAAACAAGCTCTAAATCATGTTTGATGCACTCTGGATGTCCAATTTTTGCTGTGCTGTCTATTTGAGATGAAATGAACATTGTGGACAGTTTTCCGCAAGTTGCAACACTGAAATACAGAAAAAAAATTTTTTCCATAAACAAGCTCTAAATCATGTTTGATGCACTCTGAATGTCCAATTTTTGCTGTGCTGTCTATTTGAGATGAAATGAACATTGTGGACAGTTTTCCGCAAGTTGCAACACTGAAATACAGAAAAAACGTTTTTTTCCATAAACAAGCTCTAAATCATGTTTGATGCACTCTGAATGTCCAATTTTTGCTGTGCTGTCTATTTGAGATGAAATGAACATTGTGGACAGTTTTCCGCAAGTTGCAACACTGAAATACAGAAAAAACGTTTTTTTCCATAAACAAGCTCTAAATCATGTTTGATGCACTCTGGATGTCCAATTTTTGCTGTGCTGTCTATTTGAGATGAAATGAACATTGTGGACAGTTTTCAGCAAATTGCAACACTGAAATACAGAAAAAACGTTTTTTTTTCCATAAACAAGCTCTAAATCATGTTTGATGCACTCTGGATGTCCAATTTTTGCTGTGCTGTCTATTTGAGATGAAATGAACATTGTGGACAGTTTTCAGCAAGTTGCAACACTGAAATACAGAAAAAACGTTTTTTTTCCATAAACAAGCTCTAAATCATGTTTGATGCACTCTGGATGTCCAATTTTTGCTGTGCTGTCTATTTGAGATGAAATGAACATTGTGGACAGTTTTCAGCAAGTTGCAACACTGAAATACAGAAAAAACGTTTTTTTTCCATAAACAAGCTCTAAATCATGTTTGATGCACTCTGGATGTCCAATTTTTGCTGTGCTGTCTATTTGAGATGAAATGAACATTGTGGACAGTTTTCAGCAAGTTGCAACACTGAAATACAGAAAAAAACGTTTTTTTCCATAAACAAGCTCTAAATCATGTTTGATGCACTCTGGATGTCCAATTTTTGCTGTGCTGTCTATTTGAGATGAAATGAACATTGTGGACAGTTTTCAGCAAGTTGCAACACTGAAATACAGAAAAAACGTTTTTTTCCATAAACAAGCTCTAAATCATGTTTGATGCACTCTGGATGTCCAATTTTTGCTGTGCTGTCTATTTGAGATGAAATGAACATTGTGGACAGTTTTCCGCAAGTTGCAACACTGAAATACAGAAAAAACTTTTTTTTTCCATAAACAAGCTCTAAATCATGTTTGATGCACTCTGGATGTCCAATTTTTGCTGTGCTGTCTATTTGAGATGAAATGAACATTGTGGACAGTTTTCAGCAAGTTGCAACACTGAAATACAGAAAAAACGTTTTTTTTCCATAAACAAGCTCTAAATCATGTTTGATGCACTCTGGATGTCCAATTTTTGCTGTGCTGTCTATTTGAGATGAAATTAACATTGTGGACAGTTTTCAGCAAGTTGCAACATTGAAATACAGAAAAAACTTTTTTTTCATAAACAAGCTCTAAATCATGTTTGATGCACTCTGAATGTCCAATTTTTGCTGTGCTGTCTATTTGAGATGAAATGAACATTGTGGACAGTTTTACGCAAGTTGCAACACTGAAATACAGAAAAAACTTTTTTTTCCATAAACAAGCTCTAAATCATGTTTGATGCACTCTGGATGTCCAATTTTTGCTGTGCTGTCTATTTGAGATGAAATGAACATTGTGGACAGTTTTCAGCAAGTTGCAACACTGAAATACAGAAAAAACGTTTTTTTCCATAAACAAGCTCTAAATCATGTTTGATGCACTCTGGATGTCCAATTTTTGCTGTGCTGTCTATTTGAGATGAAATGAACATTGTGGACAGTTTTCAGCAAGTTGCAACACTGAAATACAGAAAAAACGTTTTTTTCCATAAACAAGCTCTAAATCATGTTTGATGCACTCTGGATGTCCAATTTTTGCTGTGCTGTCTATTTGAGATGAAATGAACATTGTGGACAGTTTTCAGCAAGTTGCAACACTGAAATACAGAAAAACGTTTTTTTCCATAAACAAGCTCTAAATCATGTTTGATGCACTCTGGATGTCCAATTTTTGCTGTGCTGTCTATTTGAGATGAAATGAACATTGTGGACAGTTTTCAGCAAGTTGCAACACTGAAATACAGAAAAAACGTTTTTCCATAAACAAGCTCTAAATCATGTTTGATGCACTCTGATGTCCAATTTTTGCTGTGCTGTCTATTTGAGATGAAATGAACATTGTGGACAGTTTTTCCGCAAGTTGCAACACTGAAATACAGAAAAACGTTTTTTTCCATAAACAAGCTCTAAATCATGTTTGATGCACTCTGGATGTCCAATTTTTGCTGTGCTGTCTATTTGAGATGAAATGAACATTGTGGACAGTTTTCAGCAAGTTGCAACACTGAAATACAGAAAAAACTTTTTTTTCCATAAACAAGCTCTAAATCATGTTTGATGCACTCTGGATGTCCAATTTTTGCTGTGCTGTCTATTTGAGATTGAAATGAACATTGTGGACAGTTTTCCGCAAGTTGCAACACTGAAATACAGAAAAAACTTTTTTTTCATAAGCAAGCTCTAAATCATGTTTGATGCACTCTGGATGTCCAATTTTTGCTGTGCTGACTATTTGAGATGAAATGAACATTGTGGACAGTTTTCAGCAAGTTGCAACACTGAAATACAGAAAAAAAATGTTTCATAAGCAAGCTCTAAATCATGTTTGATGCACTCTGGATGTCCAATTTTTGCTGTTGCTGTCTATTTGAGATTGAAATGAACATCGTGGACAGTTTTCCGCAAGTTGCAACACTGAAATACAGAAAAAACTTTTTTTTCCATAAACAAGCTCTAAATCATGTTTGATGCACTCTGGATGTCCAATTTTTGCTGTGCTGTCTATTTGAGATGAAATGAACATTGTGGACAGTTTTCAACAAGTTGCAACACTGAAATACAGAAAAAACTTTTTTTTCCATAAACAAGCTCTAAATCATGTTTGATGCACTCTGGATGTCCAATTTTTGCTGTGCTGTCTATTTGAGATGAAATGAACATTGTGGACAGTTTTCAGGAAGTTGCAACACTGAAATACAGAAAAAAACTTTTTTTCCATAAACAAGCTCTAAATCATGTTTGATGCACTCTGAATGTCCAATTTTTGCTGTGCTGTCTATTTGAGATGAAATGAACATTGTGGACAGTTTTCAGCAAGTTGCAACACTGAAATACAGAAAAACGTTTTTTTTCCATAAAGCTCTAAATCATGTTTGATGCACTCTGGATGTCCAATTTTTTCTGTGCTGTCTATTTGAGATGAAATGAACATTGTGGACAGTTTTCAGCAAATTGCAACACTGAAATACAGAAAAAACTTTTTTTCCCATAAACAAGCTCTAAATCATGTTTGATGCACTCTGGATGTCCAATTTTTGCTGTGCTGTCTATTTGAGATGAAATGAACCTTGTGGACAGTTTTCCGCAAGTTGCAACACTGAAATACAGAAAAAACGTTTTTTTCCATAAACAAGCTCTAAATCATGTTTGATGCACTCTAGATGTCCAATTTTTGCTGTGCTGTCTATTTGAGATGAAATGAACATTGTGGACAGTTTTCCGCAAGTTGCAACACTGAAATACAGAAAAAACGTTTTTTTTTCCATAAACAAGCTCTAAATCATGTTTGATGCACTCTGGATGTCCAATTTTTGCTGTGCTGTCTATTTGAGATGAAATGAACATTGTGGACAGTTTTCCGCAAGTTGCAACACTGAAATACAGAAAAAACGTTTTTTTCCATAAACAAGCTCTAAATCATGTTTGATGCACTCTGGATGTCCAATTTTTGCTGTGCTGTCTATTTGAGATGAAATGAACATTGTGGACAGTTTTCAGCAAGTTGCAACACTGAAATACAGAAAAAAACGTTTTTTTCCATAAACAAGCTCTAAATCATGTTTGATGCACTCTGGATGTCCAATTTTTGCTGTGCTGTCTATTTGAGATGAAATGAACATTGTGGACAGTTTTCAGCAAGTTGCAACACTGAAATACAGAAAAAACTTTTTTTTCCATAAACAAGCTCTAAATCATGTTTGATGCACTCTGGATGTCCAATTTTTGCTGTGCTGTCTATTTGAGATGAAATGAACATTGTGGACAGTTTTCCGCAAGTTGCAACACTGAAATACAGAAAAAACTTTTTTTTCCATAAACAAGCTCTAAATCATGTTTGATGCACTCTGGATGTCCAATTTTTGCTGTGCTGTCTATTTGAGATGAAATGAACATTGTGGACAGTTTTCAGCAAGTTGCAACACTGAAATACAGAAAAAACGTTTTTTTCCATAAACAAGCTCTAAATCATGTTTGATGCACTCTGGATGTCCAATTTTTGCTGTGCTGTCTATTTGAGATGAAATGAACATTGTGGACAGTTTTCAGCAAGTTGCAACACTGAAATACAGAAAAAACGTTTTTTTCCATAAACAAGCTCTAAATCATGTTTGATGCACTCTGGATGTCCAATTTTTGCTGTGTTGTCTATTTGAGATGAAATGAACATTGTGGACAGTTTTCCGCAAGTTGCAACACTGAAATACAGAAAAAACGTTTTTTTTCCATAAACAAGCTCTAAATCATGTTTGATGCACTCTGGATGTCCAATTTTTGCTGTGCTGTCTATTTGAGATGAAATGAACATTGTGGACAGTTTTCAGCAAGTTGCAACACTGAAATACAGAAAAAACGTTTTTTTCCATAAACAAGCTCTAAATCATGTTTGATGCACTCTGGATGTCCAATTTTTGCTGTGTTGTCTATTTGAGATGAAATGAACATTGTGGACAGTTTTCAGCAAGTTGCAACACTGAAATACAGAAAAAACTTTTTTTCCATAAACAAGCTCTAAATCATGTTTGATGCACTCTGATGTCCAATTTTTGCTGTGCTGTCTATTTGAGATGAAATGAACATTGTGGACAGTTTTCAGCAAGTTGCAACACTGAAATACAGAAAAAACTTTTTTTTCCATAAACAAGCTCTAAATCATGTTTGATGCACTCTGGATGTCCAATTTTTGCTGTGCTGTCTATTTGAGATGAAATGAACATTGTGGACAGTTTTCAGCAAGTTGCAACACTGAAATACAGAAAAAACGTTTTTTTCCATAAACAAGCTCTAAATCATGTTTGATGCACTCTGGATGTCCAATTTTTGCTGTGCTGTCTATTTGAGATGAAATGAACATTGTGGACAGTTTTCAGCAAGTTGCAACACTGAAATACAGAAAAAACGTTTTTTTCCATAAACAAGCTCTAAATCATGTTTGATGCACTCTGGATGTCCAATTTTTGCTGTGCTGTCTATTTGAGATGAAATGAACATTGTGGACAGTTTTCAGCAAGTTGCAACACTGAAATACAGAAAAAACGTTTTTTTCCATAAACAAGCTCTAAATCATGTTTGATGCACTCTGGATGTCCAATTTTTGCTGTGCTGTCTATTTGAGATGAAATGAACATTGTGGACAGTTTTCCGCAAGTTGCAACACTGAAATACAGAAAAAACGTTTTTTTCCATAAACAAGCTCTAAATCATGTTTGATGCACTCTGGATGTCCAATTTTTGCTGTGCTGTCTATTTGAGATTGAAATGAACATTGTGGACAGTTTTCAGGAAGTTGCAACACTGAAATACAGAAAAAAACTTTTTTTTTCCATAAACAAGCTCTAAATCATGTTTGATGCACTCTGGATGTCCAATTTTTGCTGTGCTGTCTATTTGAGATGAAATGAACATTGTGGACAGTTTTCAGCAAGTTGCAACACTGAAATAAAGAAAAAACGTTTTTTTCCATAAACAAGCTCTAAATCATGTTTGATGCACTCTGGATGTCCAATTTTTGCTGTGCTGTCTATTTGAGATGAAATGAACATTGTGGACAGTTTTCCGCAAGTTGCAACACTGAAATACAGAAAAAACGTTTTTTTCCATAAACAAGCTCTAAATCATGTTTGATGCACTCTAGATGTCCAATTTTTGCTGTGCTGTCTATTTGAGATGAAATGAACATTTTGGACAGTTTTCAGCAAGTTGCAACATTGAAATACAGAAAAAACTTTTTTCCATAAACAAGCTCTAAATCATGTTTGATGCACTCTGGATGTCCAATTTTTGCTGTGCTGTCTATTTGAGATGAAATGAACATTGTGGACAGTTTTCCGCAAGTTGCAACACTGAAATACAGAAAAAACGTTTTTTTCCATAAACAAGCTCTAAATCATGTTTGATGCACTCTGGATGTCCAATTTTTGCTGTGCTGTCTATTTGAGATGAAATGAACATTGTGGACAGTTTTCCGCAAGTTGCAACACTGAAATACAGAAAAAACTTTTTTTTCCATAAACAAGCTCTAAATCATGTTTGATGCACTCTGTATGTCCAATTTTTGCTGTGCTGTCTATTTGAGATGAAATGAACATTGTGGACAGTTTTCCGGAAGTTGCAACACTGAAATACAGAAAAAACTTTTTTTCCATAAACAAGCTCTAAATCATGTTTGATGCACTCTGAATGTCCAATTTTTGCTGTGCTGTCTATTTGAGATGAAATGAACATTGTGGACAGTTTTCCGCAAGTTGCAACACTGAAATTCAGAAAAAAAAAATGTTTTCCATAAACAAGCTCTAAATCATGTTTGATGCACTCTGGATGTCCAATTTTTGCTGTGCTGTCTATTTGAGATGAAATGAACATTGTGGACAGTTTTCCGCAAGTTGCAACACTGAAATACAGAAAAAAAAATTTTTCCATAAACAAGCTCTAAATAATGTTTGATGCACTCTGGATGTCCAATTTTTGCTGTGCTGTCTATTTGAGATGAAGTGAACATTGTGGACAGTTTTCAGCAAGTTGCAACACTGAAATACAGAAAAAACTTTTTTTTCCATAAACAAGCTCTAAATCATGTTTGATGCACTCTGGATGTCCAATTTTTGCTGTGCTGTCTATTTGAGATGAAATGAACATTGTGGACAGTTTTCCGCAAGTTGCAACACTGAAATACAGAAAAACATTTTTTTTTCCATAAACAAGCTCTAAATCATGTTTGATGCACTCTGGATGTCCAATTTTTGCTGTGCTCTCTATTTGAGATGAAATGAACATTGTGGACAGTTTTCAGCAAGTTGCAACACTGAAATACAGAAAAAACGTTTTTTTCCATAAACAAGCTCTAAATCATGTTTGATGCACTCTGGATGTCCAATTTTTGCTGTGTTGTCTATTTGAGATGAAATGAACATTGTGGACAGTTTTCCGCAAGTTGCAACACTGAAATACAGAAAAAACGTTTTTTTCCATAAACAAGCTCTAAATCATGTTTGATGCACTCTGGATGTCCAATTTTTGCTGTGCTGTCTATTTGAGATGAAATGAACATTGTGGACAGTTTTCAGCAAGTTGCAACACTGAAATACAGAAAAAACGTTTTTTTCCATAAACAAGCTCTAAATCATGTTTGATGCACTCTGAATGTCCAATTTTTGCTGTGCTGTCTATTTGAGATGAAATGAACATTGTGGACAGTTTTCCGCAAGTTGCAACACTGAAATACAGAAAAAACGTTTTTTTCCATAAACAAGCTCTAAATCATGTTTGATGCACTCTGAATGTCCAATTTTTGCTGTGCTGTCTATTTGAGATGAAATGAACATTGTGTACAGTTTTCAGCAAGTTGCAACACTGAAATACAGAAAAAACGTTTTTTTCCATAAACAAGCTCTAAATCATGTTTGATGCACTCTGGATGTCCAATTTTTGCTGTGCTGTCTATTTGAGATGAAATGAACATTGTGGACAGTTTTCCGCAAGTTGCAACACTGAAATACAGAAAAAAATTTTTTTCCATAAACAAGCTCTAAATCATGTTTGATGCACTCTGGATGTCCAATTTTTGCTGTGCTGTCTATTTGAGATGAAATGAACATTGTGGACAGTTTTCAGCAAGTTGCAACACTGAAATACAGAAAAAACGTTTTTTTTCCATAAACAAGCTCTAAATCATGTTTGATGCACTCTGGATGTCCAATTTTTGCTGTGCTGTCTATTTGAGATGAAATGAACATTGTGGACAGTTTTCAGCAAGTTGCAACACTGAAATACAGAAAAAAACTTTTTTTTCCATAAACAAGCTCTAAATCATGTTTGATGCACTCTGGATGTCCAATTTTTGCTGTGCTGTCTATTTGAGATGAAATGAACATTGTGGACAGTTTTCAGCAAGTTGCAACACTGAAATACAGAAAAAACTTTTTTTTTCCATAAACAAGCTCTAAATCATGTTTGATGCACTCTGAATGTCCAATTTTTGCTGTGCTGTCTATTTGAGATGAAATGAACATTGTGGACAGTTTTCCGCAAGTTGCAACACTGAAATACAGAAAAAACTTTTTTTTTTTTCCATAAACAAGCTCTAAATCATGTTTGATGCACTCTGGATGTCCAATTTTTGCTGTGCTGTCTATTTGAGATGAAATGAACATTGTGGACAGTTTTCAGCAAGTTGCAACACTGAAATACAGAAAAAACGTTTTTTTCCATAAACAAGCTCTAAATCATTTTTGATGCACCTCTGGATGTCCAATTTTTTGCTGTGCTGTCTATTTGAGATGAAATGAACATTGTGGACAGTTTTCAGCAAGTTGCAACACTGAAATACAGAAAAAATATTTTTTTCCCATAAACAAGCTCTAAAGCATGTTTAATGCACTCTGGATGTCCAATTTTTGCTGTGCTGTCTATTTGAGATGAAAGGAACATTGTGGACAGTTTTCAGCAAAGTTGCAACACTGAAATACAGAAATACTTTTTTTTCCATAAACAAGCTCTAAATCATGTTTGATGCACTCTGGATGTCCAATTTTTGCTGTGCTGTCTATTTGAGATGAAAGGAACATTGTGGACAGTTTTCAGCAAGTTGCAACACTGAAATACAGAAAAAACGTTTTTTTCCATAAACAAGCTCTAAATCATGTTTGATGCACTCTGGATGTCCAATTTTTGCTGTGCTGTCTATTTGAGATGAAATGAACATTGTGGACAGTTTTCAGCAAGTTGCAACACTGAAATACAGAAAAAACGTTTTTTTCCATAAACAAGCTCTAAATCATGTTTGATGCACTCTGGATGTCCAATTTTTGCTGTGCTGTCTATTTGAGATGAAATGAACATTGTGGACAGTTTTCAGCAAGTTGCAACACTGAAATACAGAAAAAAAACGTTTTTTTCCATAAACAAGCTCTAAATCATGTTTGATGCACTCTGGATGTCCAATTTTTGCTGTGCTGTCTATTTGAGATGAAATGAACATTGTGGACAGTTTTCAGCAAGTTGCAACACTGAAATACAGAAAAAACGTTTTTTTTCCATAAACAAGCTCTAAATCATGTTTGATGCACTCTGGATGTCCAATTTTTGCTGTGCTGTCTATTTGAGATGAAATGAACATTGTGGACAGTTTTCCGCAAGTTGCAACACTGAAATACAGAAAAAACTTTTTTTTCCATAAACAAGCTCTAAATCATGTTTGATGCACTCTGGATGTCCAATTTTTGCTGTGCTGTCTATTTGAGATGAAATGAACATTGTGGACAGTTTTCCGCAAGTTGCAACACTGAAATACAGAAAAAACGTTTTTTTTCATAAACAAGCTCTAAATCATGTTTGATGCACTCTGGATGTCCAATTTTTGCTGTGCTGTCTATTTGAGATGAAATGAACATTGTGGACAGTTTTCAGCAAGTTGCAACACTGAAATACAGAAAAAACTTTTTTTTTCCATAAACAAGCTCTAAATCATGTTTGATGCACTCTGGATGTCCAATTTTTGCTGTGCTGTCTATTTGAGATGAAATGAACATTGTGGACAGTTTTCCGCAAGTTGCAACACTGAAATACAGAAAAAACGTTTTTTTCCATAAACAAGCTCTAAATCATGTTTGATGCACTCTGGATGTCCAATTTTTGCTGTGCTGTCTATTTGAGATGAAATGAACATTGTGGACAGTTTTCAGGAAGTTGCAACACTGAAATACAGAAAAAACTTTTTTTTCCATAAACAAGCTCTAAATCATGTTTGATGCACTCTGAATGTCCAATTTTTGCTGTGCTGTCTATTTGAGATGAAATGAACATTGTGGACAGTTTTCAACAAGTTGCAACACTGAAATACAGAAAAAACTTTTTTTTTCCATAAACAAGCTCTAAATCATGTTTGATGCACTCTGGATGTCCAATTTTTGCTGTGCTGTCTATTTGAGATGAAATGAACATTGTGGACAGTTTTCAGGAAGTTGCAACACTGAAATACAGAAAAAACGTTTTTTTCCATAAACAAGCTCTAAATCATGTTTGATGCACTCTGAATGTCCAATTTTTGCTGTGCTGTCTATTTGAGATGAAATGAACATTGTGGACAGTTTTCAGCAAGTTGCAACACTGAAATACAGAAAAAACTTTTTTCCATAAACAAGCTCTAAATCATGTTTGATGCACTCTGATGTCCAATTTTTGCTGTGCTGTCTATTTGAGATGAAATGAACATTGTGGACAGTTTTCAGCAAGTTGCAACACTGAAATACAGAAAAAACTTTTTTTCCATAAACAAGCTCTAAATCATGTTTGATGCACTCTGGATGTCCAATTTTTGCTGTGCTGTCTATTTGAGATGAAATGAACATTGTGGACAGTTTTCAGCAAGTTGCAACACTGAAATACAGAAAAAACGTTTTTTTCCATAAACAAGCTCTAAATCATGTTTGATGCACTCTGGATGTCCAATTTTTGCTGTGCTGTCTATTTGAGATGAAATGAACATTGTGGACAGTTTTCCGCAAGTTGCAACACTGAAATACAGAAAAAACGTTTTTTTCCATAAACAAGCTCTAAATCATGTTTGATGCACTCTGGATGTCCAATTTTTGCTGTGCTGTCTATTTGAGATGAAATGAACATTGTGGACAGTTTTCCGCAAGTTGCAACACTGAAATACAGAAAAAAAACTTTTTTTTTTCCATAAACAAGCTCTAAATCATGTTTGATGCACTCTGAATGTCCAATTTTTGCTGTGCTGTCTATTTGAGATGAAATGAACATTGTGGACAGTTTTCAGCAAGTTGCAACACTGAAATACAGAAAAAACGTTTTTTTCCATAAACAAGCTCTAAATCATGTTTGATGCACTCTGGATGTCCAATTTTTGCTGTGCTGTCTATTTGAGATGAAATGAACATTGTGGACAGTTTTCCGTAAGTTGCAACCTGAAATACAGAAAAAACTTTTTTTCCATAAACAAGCTCTAAATCATGTTTGATGCACTCTGGATGTCCAATTTTTGCTGTGCTGTCTATTTGAGATGAAATGAACATTGTGGACAGTTTTCCGCAAGTTGCAACACTGAAATACAGAAAAAACGTTTTTTTTCCATAAACAAGCTCTAAATCATGTTTGATGCACTCTGGATGTCCAATTTTTGCTGTGCTGTCTATTTGAGATGAAATGAACATTGTGGACAGTTTTCAGCAAGTTGCAACACTGAAATACAGAAAAAACGTTTTTTTTCCATAAACAAGCTCTAAATCATGTTTGATGCACTCTGGATGTCCAATTTTTGCTGTGCTGTCTATTTGAGATGAAATGAACATTGTGGACAGTTTTCCGCAAGTTGCAACACTGAAATACAGAAAAAAACTTTTTTTTCCATAAACAAGCTCTAAATCATGTTTGATGCACTCTGGATGTCCAATTTTTGCTGTGCTGTCTATTTGAGATGAAATGAACATTGTGGACAGTTTTCCGCAAGTTGCAACACTGAAATACAGAAAAAACGTTTTTTTTTTCCATAAACAAGCTCTAAATCATGTTTGATGCACTCTGGATGTCCAATTTTTGCTGTGCTGTCTATTTGAGATGAAATGAACATTGTGGACAGTTTTCAGCAAGTTGCAACACTGAAATACAGAAAAAACTTTTTTTTCATAAACAAGCTCTAAATCATGTTTGATGCACTCTGGATGTCCAATTTTTGCTGTGCTGTCTATTTGAGATGAAATGAACATTGTGGACAGTTTTCCGCAAGTTGCAACACTGAAATACAGTAAAAACGTTTTTTTCCATAAACAAGCTCTAAATCATGTTTGATGCACTCTGGATGTCCAATTTTTGCTGTGCTGTCTATTTGAGATGAAATTAACATTGTGGACAGTTTCCAGCAAGTTGCAACATTGAAATACAGAAAAAACTTTTTTTTCATAAACAAGCTCTAAATCATGTTTGATGCACTCTGAATGTCCAATTTTTGCTGTGCTGTCTATTTGAGATTGAAATGAACATTGTGGACAGTTTTCCGCAAGTTGCAACACTGAAATACAGAAAAAACTTTTTTTTCCATAAACAAGCTCTAAATCATGTTTGATGCACTCTGGATGTCCAATTTTTGCTGTGCTGTCTATTTGAGATGAAATGAACATTGTGGACAGTTTTCAGCAAGTTGCAACACTGAAATACAGAAAAAACTTTTTTTTCCATAAACAAGCTCTAAATCATGTTTGATGCACTCTGGATGTCCAATTTTTGCTGTGCTGTCTATTTGAGATGAAATGAACATTGTGGACAGTTTTCAGCAAGTTGCAACACTGAAATACAGAAAAAACTTTTTTTTTCCATAAACAAGCTCTAAATCATGTTTGATACACTCTGGATGTCCAATTTTTGCTGTGCTGTCTATTTGAGATGAAATGAACATTGTGGACAGTTTTCAGCAAGTTGCAACACTGAAATACAGAAAAAACGTTTTTTCCATAAACAAGCTCTAAATCATGTTTGATGCACTCTGGATGTCCAATTTTTGCTGTGCTGTCTATTTGAGATGAAATGAACATTGTGGACAGTTTTCCGCAAGTTGCAACACTGAAATACAGAAAAAACTTTTTTTCCATAAACAAGCTCTAAATCATGTTTGATGCACTCTGGATGTCCAATTTTTGCTGTGCTGTCTATTTGAGATGAAATGAACATTGTGGACAGTTTTCCGCAAGTTGCAACACTGAAATACAGAAAAAACTTTTTTTTCCATAAACAAGCTCTAAATCATGTTTGATGCACTCTGGATGTCCAATTTTTGCTGTGCTGTCTATTTGAGATGAAATGAACATTGTGGACAGTTTTCAGCAAGTTGCAACACTGAAATACAGAAAAAACTTTTTTTCCATAAACAAGCTCTAAATCATGTTTGATGCACTCTGGATGTCCAATTTTTGCTGTGCTGTCTATTTGAGATGAAATGAACATTGTGGACAGTTTTCCGCAAGTTGCAACACTGAAATACAGAAAAAACTTTTTTTCCATAAACAAGCTCTAAATCATGTTTGATGCACTCTGGATGTCCAATTTTTGCTGTGCTGTCTATTTGAGATGAAATGAACATTGTGGACAGTTTTCCGCAAGTTGCAACACTGAAATACAGAAAAAACTTTTTTTTCCATAAACAAGCTCTAAATCATGTTTGATGCACTCTGGATGTCCAATTTTTGCTGTGCTGTCTATTTGAGATGAAATGAACATTGTGGACAGTTTTCAGCAAGTTGCAACACTGAAATACAGAAAAAACGTTTTTTTCCATAAACAAGCTCTAAATCATGTTTGATGCACTCTGGATGTCCAATTTTTGCTGTGCTGTCTATTTGAGATGAAATGAACATTGTGGACAGTTTTCCGCAAGTTGCAACACTGAAATACAGAAAAAACTTTTTTTTTCCATAAACAAGCTCTAAATCATGTTTGATGCACTCTGGATGTCCAATTTTTGCTGTGCTGTCTATTTGAGATGAAATGAACATTGTGGACAGTTTTCAGCAAGTTGCAACACTGAAATACAGAAAAAACTTTTTTTTCCATAAACAAGCTCTAAATCATGTTTGATGCACTCTGGATGTCCAATTTTTGCTGTGCTGTCTATTTGAGATGAAATGAACATTGTGGACAGTTTTCAGCAAGTTGCAACACTGAAATACAGAAAAAACTTTTTTTTCCATAAACAAGCTCTAAATCATGTTTGATGCACTCTGGATGTCCAATTTTTGCTGTGCTGTCTATTTGAGATGAAATGAACATTGTGGACAGTTTTCAGCAAGTTGCAACACTGAAATACAGAAAAAACTTTTTTTTCCATAAACAAGCTCTAAATCATGTTTGATGCACTCTGGATGTCCAATTTTTGCTGTGCTGTCTATTTGAGATGAAATGAACATTGTGGACAGTTTTCAGCAAGTTGCAACATTGAAATACAGAAAAACGTTTTTTTCCATAAACAAGCTCTAAATCATGTTTGATGCACTCTGGATGTCCAATTTTTGCTGTGCTGTCTATTTGAGATGAAATGAACATTGTGGACAGTTTTCCATTGAAGTTGCAACATTGAAATACAGAAAAACCTTTTTTTCCATAAACAAGCTCTAAATCATGTTTGATGCACTCTGGATGTCCAATTTTTGCTGTGCTGTCTATTTGAGATGAAATGATCATTGTGGACAGTTTTCAGCAAGTTGCAACATTGAAATACAGAAAAAACGTTTTTTTCATAATCAAGCTCTAAATCATGTTTGATGCACTCTGGATGTCCAATTTTTGCTGTGCTGTCTATTCGAGATGAAATTAACATTGTGGACAGTTTTCAGCAAGTTGCAACATTGAAATACAGAAAAACTTTTTTTTCATAAACAAGCTCTAAATCATGTTTGATGCACTCTGGATGTCCAATTTTTGCTGTGCTGTCTATTTGAGATGAAATGAACATTGTGGACAGTTTTCAGCAAGTTGCAACACTGAAATACAGAAAAAACGTTTTTTTCCATAAACAAGCTCTAAATCATGTTTGATGCACTCTAGATGTCCAATTTTTGCTGTGCTGTCTATTTGAGATGAAATGAACATTGTGGACAGTTTTCCGCAAGTTGCAACACTGAAATACAGAAAAAAAAAAAAATTCCATAAACAAGCTCTAAATCATGTTTGATGCACTCTGGATGTCCAATTTTTGCTGTGCTGTCTATTTGAGATGAAATGAACATTGTGGACAGTTTTCAGCAAGTTGCAACACTGAAATACAGAAAAAACGTTTTTTTCCATAAACAAGCTCTAAATCATGTTTGATGCACTCTGGATGTCCAATTTTTGCTGTGCTGTCTATTTGAGATGAAATGAACATTGTGGACAGTTTTCAGCAAGTTGCAACACTGAAATACAGAAAAAACGTTTTTTTCCATAAACAAGCTCTAAATCATGTTTGATGCACTCTAGATGTCCAATTTTTGCTGTGCTGTCTATTTGAGATGAAATGAACATTGTGGACAGTTTTCAGCAAGTTGCAACACTGAAATACAGAAAAAACGTTTTTTTCCATAAACAAGCTCTAAATCATGTTTGATGCACTCTGGATGTCCAATTTTTGCTGTGCTGTCTATTTGAGATGAAATGAACATTGTGGACAGTTTTCCGCAAGTTGCAACACTGAAATACAGAAAAAAACTTTTTTTTCCATAAACAAGCTCTAAATCATGTTTGATGCACTCTGGATGTCCAATTTTTGCTGTGCTGTCTATTTGAGATGAAATGAACATTGTGGACAGTTTTCAGCAAGTTGCAACACTGAAATACAGAAAAAACTTTTTTTTCCATAAACAAGCTCTAAATCATGTTTGATGCACTCTGGATGTCCAATTTTTGCTGTGCTGTCTATTTGAGATGAAATGAACATTGTGGACAGTTTTCAGCAAGTTGCAACACTGAAATACAGAAAAAACGTTTTTTCCATAAACAAGCTCTAAATCATGTTTGATGCACTCTGGATGTCCAATTTTTGCTGTGCTGTCTATTTGAGATGAAATGAACATTGTGGACAGTTTTCCGCAAGTTGCAACACTGAAATACAGAAAAAACGTTTTTTTCCATAAACAAGCTCTAAATCATGTTTGATGCACTCTGGATGTCCAATTTTTGCTGTGCTGTCTATTTGAGATGAAATGAACATTGTGGACAGTTTTCCGCAAGTTGCAACACTGAAATACAGAAAAAACGTTTTTTTCCATAAACAAGCTCTAAATCATGTTTGATGCACTCTGGATGTCCAATTTTTGCTGTGCTGTCTATTTGAGATGAAATGAACATTGTGGACAGTTTTCAGCAAGTTGCAACACTGAAATACAGAAAAAACGTTTTTTCCATAAACAAGCTCTAAATCATGTTTGATGCACTCTGGATGTCCAATTTTTGCTGTGCTGTCTATTTGAGATGAAATGAACATTGTGGACAGTTTTCCGCAAGTTGCAACACTGAAATACAGAAAAAAAACTTTTTTTTCCATAAACAAGCTCTAAATCATGTTTGATGCACTCTGAATGTCCAATTTTTGCTGTGCTGTCTATTTGAGATGAAATGAACATTGTGGACAGTTTTCCGCAAGTTGCAACACTGAAATACAGAAAAAACTTTTTTTTCCATAAACAAGCTCTAAATCATGTTTGATGCACTCTGGATGTCCAATTTTTGCTGTGCTGTCTATTTGAGATGAAATGAACATTGTGGACAGTTTTCAGCAAGTTGCAACACTGAAATACAGAAAAAACTTTTTTTTCATAAACAAGCTCTAAATCATGTTTGATGCACTCTGAATGTCCAATTTTTGCTGTGCTGTCTATTTGAGATGAAATGAACATTGTGGACAGTTTTCAGCAAGTTGCAACACTGAAATACAGAAAAAACGTTTTTTCCATAAACAAGCTCTAAATCATGTTTGATGCACTCTGGATGTCCAATTTTTGCTGTGCTGTCTATTTGAGATGAAATGAACATTGTGGACAGTTTTCAGCAAGTTGCAACACTGAAATACAGAAAAAACGTTTTTTTTCATAAACAAGCTCTAAATCATGTTTGATGCACTCTGGATGTCCAATTTTTGCTGTGCTGTCTATTTGAGATGAAATGAACATTGTGGACAGTTTTCAGCAAGTTGCAACACTGAAATACAGAAAAAACTTTTTTTCCCATAAACAAGCTCTAAATCATGTTTGATGCACTCTGGATGTCCAATTTTTGCTGTGCTGTCTATTTGAGATGAAATGAACATTGTGGACAGTTTTCAGCAAGTTGCAACACTGAAATACAGAAAAAACGTTTTTTTTCCATAAACAAGCTCTAAATCATGTTTGATGCACTCTGGATGTCCAATTTTTGCTGTGCTGTCTATTTGAGATGAAATGAACATTGTGGACAGTTTTCCGCAAGTTGCAACACTGAAATACAGAAAAAACGTTTTTTTCCCATAAACAACCTCTAAATCATGTTTGATGCACTCTGGATGTCCAATTTTTGCTGTGCTGTCTATTTGAGATGAAATGAACATTGTGGACAGTTTTCAGCAAGTTGCAACACTGAAATACAGAAAAAAATTTTTTTCCATAAACAAGCTCTAAATCATGTTTGATGCACTCTGGATGTCCAATTTTTGCTGTGCTGTCTATTTGAGATGAAATGAACATTGTGGACAGTTTTCCGCAAGTTGCAACACTGAAATACAGAAAAAACTTTTTTTTTCCATAAACAAGCTCTAAATCATGTTTGATGCACTCTGGATGTCCAATTTTTGCTGTGCTGTCTATTTGAGATGAAATGAACATTGTGGACAGTTTTCCGCAAGTTGCAACACTGAAATACAGAAAAAACTTTTTTTCCATAAACAAGCTCTAAATCATGTTTGATGCACTCTGGATGTCCAATTTTTGCTGTGCTGTCTATTTGAGATGAAATGAACATTGTGGACAGTTTAGCAAGTTGCAAGTTGCAACACTGAAATACAGAAATAACTTTTTTTTCCATAAACAAGCTCTAAATCATGTTTGATGCACTCTGGATGTCCAATTTTTGCTGTGCTGTCTATTTGAGATGAAATGAACATTGTGCACAGTTTTCAGCAAGTTGCAACATACAGAAATAACTTTTTTTCCATAAACAAGCTCTAAATCATGTTTGATGCACTCTGGATGTCCAATTTTTGCTGTGCTGTCTATTTGAGATGAAATGAACATTGTGGACAGTTTTCAGCAAGTTGCAACATACAGAAATAACTTTTTTTCCATAAACAAGCTCTAAATCATGTTTGATGTACTCTGGATGTAAAATTTTTGCTGTGCTGTTTATTTGAGATGATATGAAACACTGTGGACAGTTTTCAGCAAGTTGTAAAATACAGAAAATACTTTTTTTTCATAAACAAGCTCTAAATCATGTTTGATGCACTCTGGATGTCCAATTTTTGCTGTGCTGTTTATTCGAGACAGTGGACAATTTTCAGCAAGTTGCAACATACAGAAAAAACTTTTTTTCCATAAACAAGCTCTAAATCATGTTTGATGCACTCTGGATGTCCAATTTTTGCTGTGCTGTCTATTTGAGATGAAATGAACATTGTGGACAGTTTTCAGCAAGTTGCAACACTGAAATACAGAAAAAACTTTTTTTTCCATAAACAAGCTCTAAATCATGTTTGATGCACTCTGGATGTCCAATTTTTGCTGTGCTGTCTATTTGAGATGAAATGAACATTGTGGACAGTTTTCCGCAAGTTGCAACACTGAAATACAGAAAAAAAAATGTTTTCCATAAACAAGCTCTAAATCATGTTTGATGCACTCTGAATGTCCAATTTTTGCTGTGCTGTCTATTTGAGATGAAATGAACATTGTGGACAGTTTTCAGCAAGTTGCAACACTGAAATACAGAAAAAACTTTTTTTTTCCATAAACAAGCTCTAAATCATGTTTGATGCACTCTGGATGTCCAATTTTTGCTGTGCTGTCTATTTGAGATGAAATGAACATTGTGGACAGTTTTCAGGAAGTTGCAACACTGAAATACAGAAAAAACCTTTTTTTTCCATAAACAAGCTCTAAATCATGTTTGATGCACTCTGTATGTCCAATTTTTGCTGTGCTGTCTATTTGAGATGAAATGAACATTGTGGACAGTTTTCCGCAAGTTGCAACACTGAAATACAGAAAAAACGTTTTTTCCATAAACAAGCTCTAAATCATGTTTGATGCACTCTGGATGTCCAATTTTTGCTATGCTGTCTATTTGAGATTGAAATGAACATTGTGGACAGTTTTCAGCAAGTTGCAACATTGAAATACAGAAAAAACGTTTTTTTTCCATAAACAAGCTCTAAATCTTGTTTGATGCACTCTGTATGTCCAATTTTTGCTGTGCTGTCTATTTGAGATGAAATGAACATTGTGGACAGTTTTCCGCAAGTTGCAACACTGAAATACAGAAAAAACTATTTTTCCATAAACAAGCTCTAAATCATGTTTGATGCACTCTGTATGTCCAATTTTTGCTGTGCTGTCTGTTTGAGATGAAATGAACATTGTGGACAGTTTTCAGCAAGTTGCAACATTGAAATACAGAAAAAACTTTTTTTCCATAAACAAGCTCTAAATCATGTTTGATGCACTCTGGATGTCCAATTTTTGCTGTGCTGTCTATTTGAGATGAAATGAACATTGTGGACAGTTTTCCGCAAGTTGCAACATTGAAATACAGAAAAAGTTTTTTTTCCATAAACAAGCTCTAAATCATGTTTGATGCACTCTGTATGTCCAATTTTTGCTGTGCTGTCTATTTGAGATGAAATGAACATTGTGGACAGTTTTCCGCAAGTTGCAACACTGAAATACAGAAAAAAACTATTTTTCCATAAACAAGCTCTAAATCATGTTTGATGCACTCTGGATGTCCAATTTTTGCTTGCTGTGCTGTCTATTTGAGATGAAATGAACATTGTGGACAGTTTTCAGCAAGTTGCAACACTGAAATACAGAAAAAACGTTTTTTTCCATAAACAAGCTCTAAATCATGTTTGATGCACTCTGGATGTCCAATTTTTGCTGTGCTGTCTATTTGAGATGAAATGAACATTGTGGACAGTTTTCCGCAAGTTGCAACACTGAAATACAGAAAAAACTTTTTTTTCCATAAACAAGCTCTAAATCATGTTTGATGCACTCTGGATGTCCAATTTTTGCTGTGCTGTCTATTTGAGATGAAATGAACATTGTGGACAGTTTTCAGCAAGTTGCAACACTGAAATACAGAAAAAACTTTTTTTCCATAAACAAGCTCTAAATCATGTTTGATGCACTCTGGATGTCCAATTTTTGCTGTGCTGTCTATTTGAGATGAAATGAACATTGTGGACAGTTTTCAGCAAGTTGCAACACTGAAATACAGAAAAAACTTTTTTTTCCATAAACAAGCTCTAAATCATGTTTGATGCACTCTGGATGTCCAATTTTTGCTGTGCTGTCTATTTGAGATGAAATGAACATTGTGGACAGTTTTCCGCAAGTTGCAACACTGAAATACAGAAAAAAAAAATTTTTTCCATAAACAAGCTCTAAATCATGTTTGATGCACTCTGGATGTCCAATTTTTGCTGTGCTGTCTATTTGAGATGAAATGAACATTGTGGACAGTTTTCCGCAAGTTGCAACACTGAAATACAGAAAAAACTTTTTTTTCCATAAACAAGCTCTAAATCATGTTTGATGCACTCTGGATGTCCAATTTTTGCTGTGCTGTCTATTTGAGATGAAATGAACATTGTGGACAGTTTTCCGCAAGTTGCAACACTGAAATACAGAAAAAACTTTTTTTTCCATAAACAAGCTCTAAATCATGTTTGATGCACTCTGGATGTCAATTTTTGCTGTGCTGTCTATTTGAGATGAAATGAACATTGTGGACAGTTTTCAGCAAGTTGCAACACTGAAATACAGAAAAAACTTTTTTTTCCATAAACAAGCTCTAAATCATGTTTGATGCACTCTGGATGTCCAATTTTTGCTGTGCTGTCTATTTGAGATGAAATGAACATTGTGGACAGTTTTCAGCAAGTTGCAACACTGAAATACAGAAAAAACGTTTTTTTCCATAAACAAGCTCTAAATCATGTTTGATGCACTCTGGATGTCCAATTTTTGCTGTGCTGTCTATTTGAGATGAAATGAACATTGTGGACAGTTTTCCGCAAGTTGCAACACTGAAATACAGAAAAAACTTTTTTTTCCATAAACAAGCTCTAAATCATGTTTGATGCACTCTGGATGTCCAATTTTTGCTGTGCTGTCTATTTGAGATGAAATGAACATTGTGGACAGTTTTCAGCAAGTTGCAACATTGAAATACAGAAAAAACGTTTTTTTCCATAAACAAGCTCTAAATCATGTTTGATGCACTCTGGATGTCCAATTTTTGCTGTGCTGTCTATTTGAGATGAAATGAACATTGTGGACAGTTTTCCGCAAGTTGCAACACTGAAATACAGAAAAAACTTTTTTTTCCATAAACAAGCTCTAAATCATGTTTGATGCACTCTGGATGTCCAATTTTTGCTGTGCTGTCTATTTGAGATGAAATGAACATTGTGGACAGTTTTCCGCAAGTTGCAACACTGAAATACAGAAAAAACTTTTTTTCCCATAAACAAGCTCTAAATCATGTTTGATGCACTCTGGATGTCCAATTTTTGCTGTGCTGTCTATTTGAGATGAAATGAACATTGTGGACAGTTTTCCGCAAGTTGCAACACTGAAATACAGAAAAAACGTTTTTTTCCATAAACAAGCTCTAAATCATGTTTGATGCACTCTGGATGTCCAATTTTTGCTGTGCTGTCTATTTGAGATGAAATGAACATTGTGGACAGTTTTCAGCAAGTTGCAACACTGAAATACAGAAAAAACTTTTTTTCCATAAACAAGCTCTAAATCATGTTTTGATGCACTCTGGATGTCAATTTTTGCTGTGCTGTCTATTTGAGATGAAATGAACATTGTGGACAGTTTTCCGCAAGTTGCAACACTGAAATACAGAAAAAACTTTTTTTTCCATAAACAAGCTCTAAATCATGTTTGATGCACTCTGGATGTCCAATTTTTGCTGTGCTGTCTATTTGAGATGAAATGAACATTGTGGACAGTTTTCAGCAAGTTGCAACACTGAAATACAGAAAAAACTTTTTTTTCCATAAACAAGCTCTAAATCATGTTTGATGCACTCTGGATGTCCAATTTTTGCTGTGCTGTCTATTTGAGATGAAATGAACATTGTGGACAGTTTTCCGCAAGTTGCAACACTGAAATACAGAAAAAACTTTTTTTTCCATAAACAAGCTCTAAATCATGTTTGATGCACTCTGGATGTCCAATTTTTGCTGTGCTGTCTATTTGAGATGAAATGAACATTGTGGACAGTTTTCAGCAAGTTGCAACACTGAAATACAGAAAAAACTTTTTTTTCCATAAACAAGCTCTAAATCATGTTTGATGTACTCTGGATGTAAAATTTTTGCTGTGCTGTTTATTTGAGATGATATGAAACACTGTGGACAGTTTTCAGCAAGTTGTAAAATACAGAAAATACTTTTTTTCATAAACAAGCTGTAAATCATGTTTGATGCACTCTGGATGTCCAATTTTTGCTGTGCTGTCTATTTGAGATGAAATGAACATTGTGGACAGTTTTCCGCAAGTTGCAACACTGAAATACAGAAAAAACTTTTTTTTTCATAAACAAGCTCTAAATCATGTTTGATGCACTCTGGATGTCCAATTTTTGCTGTGCTGTCTATTTGAGATGAAATGAACACTGTGGACAGTTTTCAGCAAGTTGCAAAATACAGAAAAAACTTTTTTTCATAAACAAGCTCTAAATCATGTTTGATGCACTCTGGATGTCCAATTTTTGCTGTGCTGTCTATTTGAGATGAAATGAACATTGTGGACAGTTTTCAGCAAGTTGCAACATTGAAATACAGAAAAAACGTTTTTTTCCATAAACAAGCTCTAAATCATGTTTGATGCACTCTGGATGTCCAATTTTTGCTGTGCTGTCTATTTGAGATGAAATGAACATTGTGGACAGTTTTCAGCAAGTTGCAACATTGAAATACAGAAAAAAAAAAAAATTCCATATAAACAAGCTCTAAATCATGTTTGATGCACTCTGGATGTCCAATTTTTGCTGTGCTGTCTATTTGAGATGAAATGAACATTGTGGACAGTTTTCAGCAAGTTGCAACATTGAAATACAGAAAAAACGTTTTTTTCCATAAACAAGCTCTAAATCATGTTTGATGCACTCTGGATGTCCAATTTTTGCTGTGCTGTCTATTTGAGATGAAATGAACATTGTGGACAGTTTTCCGCAAGTTGCAACACTGAAATACAGAAAAAACTTTTTTTTTCCATAAACAAGCTCTAAATCATGTTTGATGCACTCTGGATGTCCAATTTTTGCTGTGCTGTCTATTTGAGATGAAATGAACATTGTGGACAGTTTTCCGCAAGTTGCAACACTGAAATTCAGAAAAAAAAAATGTTTTCCATAAACAAGCTCTAAATCATGTTTGATGCACTCTGAATGTCCAATTTTTGCTGTGCTGTCTATTTGAGATGAAATGAACATTGTGGACAGTTTTCAGCAAGTTGCAACACTGAAATACAGAAAAAACGTTTTTTTTTTCCATAAACAAGCTCTAAATCATGTTTGATGCACTCTGGATGTCCAATTTTTGCTGTGCTGTCTATTTGAGATGAAATGAACATTGTGGACAGTTTTCCGCAAGTTGCAACACTGAAATACAGAAAAAACTTTTTTTTCCATAAACAAGCTCTAAATCATGTTTGATGCACTCTGGATGTCCAATTTTTGCTGTGCTGTCTATTTGAGATGAAATGAACATTGTGGACAGTTTTCAGCAAGTTGCAACACTGAAATAGAAAAAACTTTTTTTTCCATAAACAAGCTCTAAATCATGTTTGATGCACTCTGGATGTCCAATTTTTGCTGTGCTGTCTATTTGAGATGAAATGAACATTGTGGACAGTTTTCAGCAAGTTGCAACACTGAAATACAGAAAAAACGTTTTTTTCCATAAACAAGCTCTAAATCATGTTTGATGCACTCTGGATGTCCAATTTTTGCTGTGCTGTCTATTTGAGATGAAATGAACATTGTGGACAGTTTTCCGCAAGTTGCAACACTGAAATACAGAAAAAACTTTTTTTCCATAAACAAGCTCTAAATCATGTTTGATGCACTCTGGATGTCCAATTTTTGCTGTGCTGTCTATTTGAGATGAAATGAACATTGTGGACAGTTTTCCGCAAGTTGCAACACTGAAATACAGAAAAAACTTTTTTTTCCATAAACAAGCTCTAAATCATGTTTGATGCACTCTGGATGTCCAATTTTTGCTGTGCTGTCTATTTGAGATGAAATGAACATTGTGAACAGTTTTCAGCAAGTTGCAACATTGAAATACAGAAAAAACTTTTTTTTCATAAACAAGCTCTAAATCATGTTTGATGCACTCTGGATGTCCAATTTTTGCTGTGCTGTCTATTTGAGATGAAATGAACATTGTGGACAGTTTTCAGCAAGTTGCAACATTGAAATACAGAAAAAACTTTTTTTTCCATAAACAAGCTCTAAATCATGTTTGATGCACTCTGGATGTCCAATTTTTGCTGTGCTGTCTATTTGAGATGAAATGAACATTGTGGACAGTTTTCAGCAAGTTGCAACACTGAAATACAGAAAAAAACTTTTTTTTCCATAAACAAGCTCTAAATCATGTTTGATGCACTCTGAATGTCCAATTTTTGCTGTGCTGTCTATTTGAGATGAAATGAACATTGTGGACAGTTTTCAGCAAGTTGCAACACTGAAATACAGAAAAAACTTTTTTTTCCATAAACAAGCTCTAAATCATGTTTGATGCACTCTGGATGTCCAATTTTTGCTGTGCTGTCTATTTGAGATGAAATGAACATTGTGGACAGTTTTCAGCAAGTTGCAACACTGAAATACAGAAAAAACTTTTTTTTCCATAAACAAGCTCTAAATCATGTTTGATGCACTCTGGATGTCCAATTTTTGCTGTGCTGTCTATTTGAGATGAAATGAACATTGTGGACAGTTTTCCGCAAGTTGCAACACTGAAATACAGAAAAAAAAAAAATTTCATAAACAAGCTCTAAATCATGTTTGATGCACTCTGGATGTCCAATTTTTGCTGTGCTGTCTATTTGAGATGAAATGAACATTGTGGACAGTTTTCAGCAAGTTGCAACATTGAAATACAGAAAAAACGTTTTTTTCCATAAACAAGCTCTAAATCATGTTTGATGCACTCTGGATGTCCAATTTTTGCTGTGCTGTCTATTTGAGATGAAATGAACATTGTGGACAGTTTTCAGCAAGTTGCAACACTGAAATACAGAAAAAACGTTTTTTTCCATAAACAAGCTCTAAATCATGTTTGATGCACTCTGGATGTCCAATTTTTGCTGTGCTGTCTATTTGAGATGAAATGAACATTGTGGACAGTTTTCCGCAAGTTGCAACACTGAAATACAGAAAAAAAAAATGTTTCCATAAACAAGCTCTAAATCATGTTTGATGCACTCTGAATGTCCAATTTTTGCTGTGCTGTCTATTTGAGATGAAATGAACATTGTGGACAGTTTTCAGCAAGTTGCAACACTGAAATACAGAAAAAAACGTTTTTTTCCATAAACAAGCTCTAAATCATGTTTGATGCACTCTGGATGTCCAATTTTTGCTGTGCTGTCTATTTGAGATGAAATGAACATTGTGGACAGTTTTCAGCAAGTTGCAACACTGAAATACAGAAAAAACTTTTTTTTTCCATAAACAAGCTCTAAATCATGTTTGATGCACTCTGGATGTCCAATTTTTGCTGTGCTGTCTATTTGAGATGAAATGAACATTGTGGACAGTTTTCCGCAAGTTGCAACACTGAAATACAGAAAAAACTTTTTTTTCCATAAACAAGCTCTAAATCATGTTTGATGCACTCTGGATGTCCAATTTTTGCTGTGCTGTCTATTTGAGATGAAATGAACATTGTGGACAGTTTTCAGCAAGTTGCAACACTGAAATACAGAAAAAACTTTTTTTTCCATAAACAAGCTCTAAATCATGTTTGATGCACTCTGGATGTCCAATTTTTGCTGTGCTGTCTATTTGAGATGAAATGAACATTGTGGACAGTTTTCCGCAAGTTGCAACACTGAAATACAGAAAAAACTTTTTTTCCATAAACAAGCTCTAAATCATGTTTGATGCACTCTGGATGTCCAATTTTTGCTGTGCTGTCTATTTGAGATGAAATGAACATTGTGGACAGTTTTCAGCAAGTTGCAACATTGAAATACAGAAAAAACTTTTTTTTCCATAAACAAGCTCTAAATCATGTTTGATGCACTCTGGATGTCCAATTTTTGCTGTGCTGTCTATTTGAGATGAAATGAACATTGTGGACAGTTTTCAGCAAGTTGCAACATTGAAATACAGAAAAAACTTTTTTTCCATAAACAAGCTCTAAATCATGTTTGATGCACTCTGGATGTCCAATTTTTGCTGTGCTGTCTATTTGAGATGAAATGAACATTGTGGACAGTTTTCAGCAAGTTGCAACACTGAAATACAGAAAAAACTTTTTTTCCATAAACAAGCTCTAAATCATGTTTGATGCACTCTGGATGTCCAATTTTTGCTGTGCTGTCTATTTGAGATGAAATGAACATTGTGGACAGTTTTCCGCAAGTTGCAACATTGAAATACAGAAAAAACTTTTTTTTTCATAAACAAGCTCTAAATCATGTTTGATGCACTCTGGATGTCCAATTTTTGCTGTGCTGTCTATTTGAGATGAAATGAACATTGTGGACAGTTTTCAGCAAGTTGCAACATTGAAATACAGAAAAAACTTTTTTTCCATAAACAAGCTCTAAATCATGTTTGATGCACTTCTGGATGTCCAATTTTTGCTGTGCTGTCTATTTGAGATGAAATGAACATTGTGGACAGTTTTCAGCAAGTTGCAACATTGAAATACAGAAAAAACTTTTTTTTCCATAAACAAGCTCTAAATCATGTTTGATGCACTTCTGGATTTCCAATTTTTGCTGTGCTGTCTATTTGAGATGAAATGAACATTGTGGACAGTTTTCAGCAAGTTGCAACATTGAAATACAGAAAAAACTTTTTTTTCCATAAACAAGCTCTAAATCATGTTTGATGCACTTCTGGATGTCCAATTTTTGCTGTGCTGTCTATTTGAGATGAAATGAACATTGTGGACAGTTTTCAGCAAGTTGCAACATTGAAATACAGAAAAAACTTTTTTTTCCATAAACAAGCTCTAAATCATGTTTGATGCACTCTGGATGTCCAATTTTTGCTGTGCTGTCTATTTGAGATGAAATGAACATGTGGACAGTTTTCCGCAAGTTGCAACACTGAAATACAGAAAAAACTTTTTTTCCATAAACAAGCTCTAAATCATGTTTGATGCACTCTGGATGTCCAATTTTTGCTGTGCTGTCTATTTGAGATGAAATGAACATTGTGGACAGTTTTCCGCAAGTTGCAACATTGAAATACAGAAAAAACGTTTTTTTCCATAAACAAGCTCTAAATCATGTTTGATGCACTCTGGATGTCCAATTTTTGCTGTGCTGTCTATTTGAGATGAAATGAACATTGTGGACAGTTTTCCGCAAGTTGCAACACTGAAATACAGAAAAAACTTTTTTTTCCATAAACAAGCTCTAAATCATGTTTGATGCACTCTGGATGTCCAATTTTTGCTGTGCTGTCTATTTGAGATGAAATGAACATTGTGGACAGTTTTCAGCAAGTTGCAACACTGAAATACAGAAAAAACTTTTTTTCCATAAACAAGCTCTAAATCATGTTTGATGCACTCTGGATGTCCAATTTTTGCTGTGCTGTCTATTTGAGATGAAATGAACATTGTGGACAGTTTTCCGCAAGTTGCAACACTGAAATACAGAAAAAACTTTTTTTTCCATAAACAAGCTCTAAATCATGTTTGATGCACTCTGGATGTCCAATTTTTGCTGTGCTGTCTATTTGAGATGAAATGAACATTGTGGACAGTTTTCAGCAAGTTGCAACACTGAAATACAGAAAAAAACTTTTTTTCCATAAACAAGCTCTAAATCATGTTTGATGCACTCTGGATGTCCAATTTTTGCTGTGCTGTCTATTTGAGATGAAATGAACATTGTGGACAGTTTTCAGCAAGTTGCAACATTGAAATACAGAAAAAACTTTTTTTTCCATAAACAAGCTCTAAATCATGTTTGATGCACTCTGGATGTCCAATTTTTGCTGTGCTGTCTATTTGAGATGAAATGAACATTGTGGACAGTTTTCCGCAAGTTGCAACACTGAAATACAGAAAAAACTTTTTTTCCATAAACAAGCTCTAAATCATGTTTGATGCACTCTGTATGTCCAATTTTTGCTGTGCTGTCTATTTGAGATGAAATGAACATTGTGGACAGTTTTCCGCAAGTTGCAACACTGAAATACAGAAAAACTTTTTTTTCCATAAACAAGCTCTAAATCATGTTTGATGCACTCTGGATGTCCAATTTTTGCTGTGCTGTCTATTTGAGATGAAATGAACATTGTGGACAGTTTTCAGCAAGTTGCAACACTGAAATACAGAAAAACTTTTTTTTCCATAAACAAGCTCTAAATCATGTTTGATGCACTCTGTATGTCCAATTTTTGCCGTGCTGTCTATTTGAGATGAAATGAACATTGTGGACAGTTTTCAGCAAAGTTGCAACATTGAAATACAGAAAAACCTTTTTTTCCATAAACAAGCTCTAAATCATGTTTGATGCACTCTGGATGTCCAATTTTTGCTGTGCTGTCTATTTGAGATGAAATTAACATACCTTAAGGGAAGAATTCGGCAGTACCTGTATGGTTAGTGAGAAAGTCCATATTGCAAATGTACGGTCCCTTACTAGACGTCCGAAATCGTTTGTAAAATTCGCGGACGGCGTCGGGCCGAGCGGCAGGGCCGGACCTACCAGGAAGTCATCAAATGAACGTTGTCGGACATTCGGTTTCCGTTTTACAAAAATAATAAGATTTATGTCATTTTTCCCATGTCCCGGAAATTCCCACAAGAGGGCATAAGCAATCATATGGCTATTGCTACAAAACATCACGATTCACGACGGGGCCTTATCTCGAAAACTGAAAATATTTAGAAGCCGAAACTCGGTGAGCGTAGGGGCGGCATAATGGGCAGTTGGCCCCGAACAAGATGGCGTCTAGGCCTCAACGGTTTTTGAGTTATGGCCATTTATCTGGGATTAAAGGTCCAAAATGAAAATAGAGAAATTATTTTTCCACTTCACGTCAAAGTCAAGGAGCCTCCGGTGTCAATAAAAAAGAACCAGCCATTTATCTATCGTCATTTAAGAGAAATCGTACAACGACACCTTGGTGATGTTCACGGATAGGTGTTTTTTTTTTCAACGGTTACAGATCCAGTTGCAGGTTGTTCTTACGAATCTTTTTAAAGTGTGCTGCGGAGCTCTGCGAGATTTCTGTGATTTTCTATGATTTTCTGAAATAACACACACTCACTAAACCCTCCGTAAATAACTCAGTTCTTAACGTAAAGACTTAAAACTCGGGATTCTGTAAAGGCATACCCCAATCATGATATGAGTTTATTTATAGCTTCCTGTGCCAACCGGAAGTGCCTTTAATGGTGTCACAGTGGCAGTTTCCATGGGTTAAAAAGGTCAGATCTTTTCAAAACTTCATATGTGTGACTAGGTAACCCTCATGAACTGTAAATCAGTCATTTCTCCCAGCAGATGTCAAAGAAAAGCTCTCACACGCACACACAGCAAGGATGGAGTGAAAAAGTGTGGTTCTTAAAGACACAGAGAGCAGGCAATGGCATAAACATAATGTCTAGGCCGTGCCGAGTTCAACGAGATATCCCGCTTGACCGTAGCTCGCTCGGTCTGAGCGCAGCGACCATTAGAAAAGTAGGCCCAAAATGAAGCCTGCCCCACAACGTCATTTGCTTTTGGGTGACAGTGAGAGAACCGTTAGGGTGAGAAGCACAATTCGACCTCAGGTATGTTCCTAAGGTCCTTCCGATCCGTGCAAGCCTAACGTTGACAGTGTGGCATTAACCCTTAATAGTTAAAAGATGGTGTTTACTTCAAAAAGTTTGCATTGATTTCTCTCCCCATAGGAATACATTGCCTTTACCCCTAAATTCAACCTGAAGTCTATATGGGTTATGAATGCCGTATGAACCTGTCTTTGGTAACAGTCCATCAGGCCAGTATGAGGTCTACCTGTGTTGATTCTAAGCTTCCTGGACCAACCGGAAGTGGTTAAAATCACCCTAAAAGTGTTTTTCCATTACCTGCCTGCAGTTTGATAGACATAGTGCATTCAACCCTGTGTAAATCAGTCAATTCTTAACGTAAGGACTTAAAACTCAGGATTCTGTAAAAGCATAGCCCAGTGAGGATATGTGTTGACTTATAGCTTCCTGTGACAACCGGAAGTGCCTTAATTGGTGTCTCAGGGGCTGTTTCGAGGGGTTAAAAAGTCAGATCTGTCCAAAACTTCATATGTGTGATTAGGCAACCCCCATGAACTGTAAATCAGTCATTTTTCCCATAAAATTTCAAAGGAAAACTAAATCACACAGACACACAACTTGGAAGGAGGGACGTATTGGGGGTTGTAGAGACAGACAGTGCCTCCAATAGTTAGCTTTGTTCGAGCTAAAAAAGAACCGTCAGACCTAGAGTTCCGAAACTTTAGAAACCTGTTCTAGACCTCGGGTCGATAGTGCGTGGTGAGTTAGGTGGCTCTAGAAGGTTCTCGGACCGAGAAATAGCCTCGTACATTTGCAATGATTTCAATTCATTTTGACCATTACGAAAATGGCGACATTTAGAAAAGTCTCAGAGACACAAGACTAGGTGCATTGGAACCGGCTCGGCCCATAGAGACGGACCCCAACGTTTCGGTCCGATAGCTCATTCAAGGACCCCATAGCAAGGCATGGAAAAAAGTGGATTTTCAGCACCAATTAGGGTTTTACTCGGGCACCGAAGGACCTATCGAGCCGAAACTCGGGATTCGGGGTCGCCTCACATAGGCCTTCACATAATGTCTGACCTGGACCCGCAGCTAGAACGTAACTATGTGTTTTACGTTTTTATTATGTTTTAAACTAATGGCGCTGTGAATTATGGGCCTGCTCTGACATATGTGATAGTTGGCTTCTAAATGAGTTGGAAAAAGTGGGTTTGGTGTCAATTGGTATCAGTTTGGTGTCAGAATGACATCTAATTGACTGGTGGACACTGACTTGCTAGTTGACTTTTGTACATTAGCAATATGTTTAAACGGAGAGGGACCATCACCAAAATGGCATTCTGAAATCAACACAAAAAATGGCATCACCATAGTCTCCAGGCTGTGCAGAGTTCAACGAGACGCCCCGCTTGACCGTAGCTCGCTCTGAGTGCAGCGACCTTGAAAAAAAAAGGCGCAAAAGGAAGCCTGGCCCTCAATGTCATTTGCTTTTGGGTGACAGTGAGAGAACCGTTAGGGTGAGAAGCACAATTCGACCTCAGGTACGTTCCTAAGGTCCTTCCGATCCGTGCAAGCCTAACCTTGACCGTGTGGCATTAACCCTTAATAGTTAAAAGAAGGTGTTTACTTCAAAGAGTTTGCATTGACTTCTCTCCCCATAGGAATACATTGCCTTTACCCCTAAATTCAACCTGAAGTCTATATGGGTTATGAATGCCGTATGAACCTGTCTTTGGTAACAGTCCATCAGGCCAGTATGAGGTCTACCTGTGTTGATTCTAAGCTTCCTGGACCAACCGGAAGTGGTTAAAATCACCCTAAAAGTGTTTTTCCATTACCTGCCTGCAGTTTGATAGACATAGTGCATTCAACCCTGTGTAAATCAGTCAATTCTTAACGTAAGGACTTAAAACTCAGGATTCTGTAAAAGCATAGCCCAGTGAGGATATATGTTGACTTATAGCTTCCTGTGACAACCGGAAGTGCCTTAATTGGTGTCTCAGGGGCTGTTTCGAGGGGTTAAAAAGTCAGATCTTTTCAAAACTTCATATGTGTGACTAGGTAACCCTCATGAACTGTAAATCAGTCATCTCTCCCAACAGATGTCAAAGAAAAGCTCTCACACGCACACACAGCAAGGATGGAGTGAAAAAGTGTGGTTCTCAAAGACACAGAGAGCAGGCAATGGCATAAACATAATGTCTAGGCCGTGCCGAGTTCAACGAGATATCCCGCTTGACCGTAGCTCGCTCGGTCTGAGCGCAGCGACCATTAGAAAAGTAGGCCCAAAATGAAGCCTGCCCCACAACGTCATTTGCTTTTGGGTGACAGTGAGAGAACCGTTAGGGTGAGAAGCACAATTCGACCTCAGGTACGTTCCTAAGGTCCTTCCGATCCGTGCAAGCCTAACCTTGACCGTGTGGCATTAACCCTTAATAGTTAAAAGAAGGTGTTTACTTCAAATAGTTTGCATTGATTTCTCTCCCCATAGGAATACATTGCCTGCACCCCTAAATTCAACCTGAAGTCTATATGGGTTATGAATGCCGTATGAACCTGTCTTTGGTAACAGTCCATCAGGCCAGTATGAGGTCTACCTGTGTTGATTCTAGGCTTCCTGGACCAACCGGAAGTGGTTAAAATCACCCTAAAATTGTTTTTCCATTACCTGCCTGCAGTTTGATAGACATAGTGCATTCAACCCTGTGTAAATCAGTCAATTCTTAACGTAAGGACTTAAAACTCAGGATTCTGTAAGTTTCTATGTCAATCAAGACATGGGTTTACTTATAGCTTCCTGTGCCAACCGGAAGTGCCTTTAATGATGTCACAGTGGCAGTTTCCAAGGGTTAAAAAGGTCAGATCTTTTCAAAACTTCATATGTGTGACTAGGTAACCCTCATGAACTGTAAATCAGTCATTTCTCCCAACAGATGTCAAAGAAAAGCTCTCACACGCACACACAGCAAGGCTGGAGTGAAAAAGTGCGGTTCTCAAAGACACAGAGAGCAGGCAATGGCATAAACATAATCTCTAGGCCGTGCCGAGTTCAACGAGATATCCCGCTTGACCGTAGCTCGCTCGGTCTGAGCGCAGCGACCATTAGAAAAGTAGGCCCAAAATGAAGCCTGCCCCACAACGTCATTTGCTTTTGGGTGACAGTGAGAGAACCGTTAGGGTGAGAAGCACAATTCGACCTCAGGTACGTTCCTAAGGTCCTTCCGATCCGTGCAAGCCTAACGTTGACCGTGTGGCATTAACCCTTAATAGTTAAAAGAAGGTGTTTACTTCAAATAGTTTGCATTGACTTCTCTCCCCATAGGAATACATTGCCTGCACCCCTAAATTCAACCTGAAGTCTATATGGGTTATGAATGCCGTATGAACCTGTCTTTGATGACAGTCCATCAGGCCAGTATGAGGTCTACCTGTGTTGATTCTAGGCTTCCTGGACCAACCGGAAGTGGTTAAAATCACCCTAAAAGTGTTTTTCCATTACCTGCCTGCAGTTTGATAGACATAGTGCATTCAACCCTGTGTAAATCAGTCAATTCTTAACGTAAGGACTTAAAACACAGGATTCTGTAAAAGCATAGCCCAGTGAGGATATGTGTTGACTTATAGCTTCCTGTGCCAACCGGAAGTGCCTTAATTGGTGTCTCAGGGGCTGTTTCGAGGGGTTAAAAAAGTCAGATCTGTCCAAAACTTCATATGTGTGATTAGGCAACCCCCATGAACTGTAAATCAGTCATTTTTCCCATAAAATTTCAAAGGAAAACTAAATCACACAGACACACAACTTGGAAGGAGGGACGTATTGGGGGTTGTAGAGACAGACAGTGCCTCCAATAGTTAGCTTTGTTCGAGCTAAAAAGAACCGTCAGACCTAGAGTTCCGAAACTTTAGAAACCTGTTCTAGACCTCGGGTCGATAGTGCGTGGTGAGTTAGGTGGCTCTAGAAGGTTCTCGGACCGAGAAATAGCCTCGTACATTTGCAATGATTTCAATTCATTTTGACCATTACGAAAATGGCGACATTTAGAAAAGTCTCAGAGACACAAGACTAGGTGCATTGGAACCGGCTCGGCCCATAGAGACGGACCCCAACGTTTCGGTCCGATAGCTCATTCAAGGACCCCATAGCAAGGCATGGAAAAAGTGGATTTTCAGCACCAATTAGGGTTTTACTCGGGCACCGAAGGACCTATCGAGCCGAAACTCGGGATTCGGGGTCGCCTCACATAGGCCTTCACATAATGTCTGACCTGGACCCGCAGCTAGAACGTAACTATGTGTTTTACGTTTACGTTTTTATTATGTTTTAAACTAAAGGCGCTGTGAATTATGGGCCTGCTCTGACATATATGATAGTTGGCTTCTAAATGAGTTGGAAAAAGTGGGTTTGGTGTCAATTGGTATCAGTTTGGTGTCAAAATGACATCTAATTGACTGATGGACACTGACTTGCTAGTTGACTTTTGTACATTAGCAATATGTTTAAACGGAGAGGGACCATCACCAAAAGTGACATTCTGAAATCAACCCTAACGAGCCATGGAGATGAACCAGAATCACTGCCCAGCTATCCCGAGTTCATCGGGCCAGTCAATTTCACATTCCTGCAGGATTTTTATAGCATGACAAATTCGTGATGGTACCTGCCCATTGAACCATATTGCAAATGCACAGTGACTTTGCAAAAGTGAGAAAACATAAACAAATGGACATGATGAAATCAACACAACGAGTGATGGAAATGTACAACTATCACTGCTCAGCCATCCTGTGTTCATCAGACCAGTCAATTTTGCATTTTTGAGCATGTCAAATTTCATATGGTAAATGCACATTGAAACATATTGCAAATGCGCGCGCACTTGCAATATGATTCTATAGTGTAAAAACATCACCTAATGGACATGATGAAATCAACACAACGAGTGATGGAAATGTACAACTATCACTGCTCGGCCATCCTGTGTCCATCAGACCAGTCAATTTTGCATTTTTGAGCATGTCAAATTTCATATGGTAAATGCACATTGAAACATATTGCAAATGCGCGCGCACTTGCAATATGATTCTATAGTGTAAAAACATCACCTAATGGACATGATGAAATCAACACAACGAGTGATGGAAATGTACAACTATCACTGCTCGGCCATCCTGTGTCCATCAGACCAGTCAATTTTGCATTTTTGAGCATGTCAAATTTCATATGGTAAATGCACATTGAAACATATTGCAAATGCGCGCGCACTTGCAATATGATTCTATAGTGTAAAAACATCACCTAATGGACATGATGAAATCAACACAACGAGTGATGGAAATGTACAACTATCACTGCCCGGCCATCCTGTGTTCCCATAGCGAGCATTAATATCAGAATGACCGGTAAATGCATTTACAACCATATTTTAATTTTTGGGTTACCAGTTGCACAACAATGCACGTGCATTTGCAATATGATTCTATAGTGAAAAAACATCACCTAATGGACATGATGAAATCAACACAACAAGTGATGGAAATGTACAACTATCACTGCTCGGCCATCCTGTGTTCATCAGACCAGTCAATTTCACATTCCTGCAGGATTTTTATAGCATGACAAATTCGTGATGGTACCTGCCCATTGAACCATATTGCAAATGCACAGTGACTTTGCAAAAGTGAGAAAACATAAACAAATGGACATGATGAAATCAACACAACAGGTGATGGAAATGTACAACTATCACTGCTCAGCCATCCTGTGTTCATCAGACCAGTCAATTTTGCATTTTTGAGCATGTCAAATTTCATATGGTAAATGCACATTGAAACATATTGCAAATGCGCGCGCACTTGCAATATGATTCTATAGTGAAAAAACATCACCTAATGGACATGATGAAATCAACACAACGAGTGATGGAAATGTACAACTATCACTGCTCGGCCATCCTGTGTCCATCAGACCAGTCAATTTTGCATTTTTGAGCATGTCAAATTTCATATGGTAAATGCACATTGAAACATATTGCAAATGCGCGCGCACTTGCAATATGATTCTATAGTGTAAAAACATCACCTAATGGACATGATGAAATCAACACAACGAGTGATGGAAATGTACAACTATCACTGCCCGGCCATCCTGTGTTCCCATAGCGAGCATTAATATCAGAATGACCGGTAAATGCATTTACAACCATATTTTAATTTTTGGGTTACCAGTTGCACAACAATGCACGTGCATTTGCAATATGATTCTATAGTGAAAAAACATCACCTAATGGACATGATGAAATCAACACAACAAGTGATGGAAATGTACAACTATCACTGCTCGGCCATCCTGTGTTCATCAGACCAGTCAATTTCACATTCCTGCAGGATTTTTATAGCATGACAAATTCGTGATGGTACCTGCCCATTGAACCATATTGCAAATGCACAGTGACTTTGCAAAAGTGAGAAAACATAAACAAATGGACATGATGAAATCAACACAACAGGTGATGGAAATGTACAACTATCACTGCTCAGCCATCCTGTGTTCATCAGACCAGTCAATTTTGCATTTTTGAGCATGTCAAATTTCATATGGTAAATGCACATTGAAACATATTGCAAATGCGCGCGCACTTGCAATATGATTCTATAGTGAAAAACATCACCTAATGGACATGATGAAATCAACACAACGAGTGATGGAAATGTACAACTATCACTGCTCGGCCATCCTGTGTCCATCAGACCAGTCAATTTTGCATTTTTGAGCATTTCAAATTTCATATGGTAAATGCACATTGAAACATATTGCAAATGCGCGCGCACTTGCAATATGATTCTATAGTGTAAAAACATCACCTAATGGACATGATGAAATCAACACAACGAGTGATGGAAATGTACAACTATCACTGCCCGGCCATCCTGTGTTCCCATAGCGAGCATTAATATCAGAATGACCGGTAAATGCATTTACAACCATATTTTAATTTTTGGGTTACCAGTTGCACAACAATGCACGTGCATTTGCAATATGATTCTATAGTGAAAAAACATCACCTAATGGACATGATGAAATCAACACAACAAGTGATGGAAATGTACAACTATCACTGCTCGGCCATCCTGTGTTCATCAGACCAGTCAATTTCACATTCCTGCAGGATTTTTATAGCATGACAAATTCGTGATGGTACCTGCCCATTGAACCATATTGCAAATGCACAGTGACTTTGCAAAAGTGAGAAAACATAAACAAATGGACATGATGAAATCAACACAACAGGTGATGGAAATGTACAACTATCACTGCTCAGCCATCCTGTGTTCATCAGACCAGTCAATTTTGCATTTTTGAGCATGTCAAATTTCATATGGTAAATGCACATTGAAACATATTGCAAATGCGCGCGCACTTGCAATATGATTCTATAGTGAAAAACATCACCTAATGGACATGATGAAATCAACACAACGAGTGATGGAAATGTACAACTATCACTGCTCGGCCATCCTGTGTCCATCAGACCAGTCAATTTTGCATTTTTGAGCATGTCAAATTTCATATGGTAAATGCACATTGAAACATATTGCAAATGCGCGCGCACTTGCAATATGATTCTATAGTGTAAAAACATCACCTAATGGACATGATGAAATCAACACAACGAGTGATGGAAATGTACAACTATCACTGCCCGGCCATCCTGTGTTCCCATAGCGAGCATTAATATCAGAATGACCGGTAAATGCATTTACAACCATATTTTAATTTTTGGGTTACCAGTTGCACAACAATGCACGTGCATTTGCAATATGATTCTATAGTGAAAAAACATCACCTAATGGACATGATGAAATCAACACAACAAGTGATGGAAATGTACAACTATCACTGCTCGGCCATCCTGTGTCCATCAGACCAGTCAATTTTGCATTTTTGAGCATTTCAAATTTCATATGGTAAATGCACATTGAAACATATTGCAAATGCGCGCGCACTTGCAATATGATTCTATAGTGAAAAAACATCACCTAATGGACATGATGAAATCAACACAACGAGTGATGGAAATGTACAACTATCACTGCTCGGCCATCCTGTGTCCATCAGACCAGTCAATTTTGCATTTTTGAGCATTTCAAATTTCATATGGTAAATGCACATTGAAACATATTGCAAATGCGCGCGCACTTGCAATATGATTCTATAGTGTAAAAACATCACCTAATGGACATGATGAAATCAACACAACAAGTGATGGAAATGTACAACTATCACTGCTCGGCCATCCTGTGTTCATCAGACCAGTCAATTTTGCATTTTTGAGCAAGGTCAAATTTCATATGGTAAATGCACATTGAAACATATTGCAAATGCACGTGCACTTGCAATATGATTATATAGTGAAAAAACATCACAAAATGGACATGATGAAGTCAACACAACGAGTGATGGAAAGGAACAACTATCACTGCCCGGCCATCCCGAGTTCATCAGGCCAGTCAATTTTGCATTTCTGCAGGATTTTTGAGCATGTCAAATTTCTTACGTCATTTGGCCCACAAAAAAATCCTTATGCACAATTAAAAAAATATATAAAAAAATATGATAATAAAATTGGACAAAAGTATATTCATACAGTTCTTACACATGTGTAATTGACAAAAAAATTGAAAGAATTTCAAAAAACGGTCCAGAAAGCACTTTTTAAGGGTGTGTGAAGTTTTTACAAAATTTTGACATTTTTGACTTTTGACTTTTGACTTCCTATGAAATCATATTGGAATTGGACAAAACATATTCCTTATGCGCATGTAAAAAAAAAAAAAAAAAAAAAAAAAATTATGATAATAAAATTGGACAAAAGTATATTCATACAGTTCTTACACATGTGTAATTGACAAAAAATCGAAAGAATTTCGAAAAACGGTCCAGAAAGCACTTTTTATGGGTGTGTGAAGTTTTTACAAAATTTTGACATTTTTGACTTTTGACTTTTGACTTCCTATGAAATCATATTGGAATTGGACAAAACATATTCCTTATGCGCATGTAAAAAAAAAAAAAAAAAAATTATGATAATAAAATTGGACAAAAGTATATTCATACAGTTCTTACACATGTGTAATTGACAAAAAATCGAAAGAATTTCGAAAAACGGTCCAGAAAGCACTTTTTATGGGTGTGTGAAGTTTTTACAAAATTTTGACATTTTTGACTTTTGACTTTTGACTTCCTATGAAATCATATTGGAATTGGACAAAACATATTCCTTATGCGCATATAAAAAAATTAAAAAAATTATGATAATAAAATTGGACAAAAGTATATTCATACAGTTCTTACACATGTGTAATTGACAAAAAAATCGAAAGAATTTCGAAAAACGGTCCAGAAAGCACTTTTTTAAGGGGTGATAAGTTTTTGAAAAAAAGTTCATTTTTTCAAAATTTTACTTTTGGACATTGATTTGGGTTACATATCCAATATGAAAAACCCCGGTGGAGCGCATTTGCCCCCTGTTGAATTTTTAAAGTGTTACAACTGGCAATTACCATATGGCATTTGCAATACACTTTGGATGAATCAACGCCGAATTGGGTGGTATTGGCCAATGTGTATATGGTTTGTCCGATGCCAATGACATGCCATTCATTTTTGTCCAATACAGGGGGGTATTCCCTTACATTGTGGACAGTTTTCCGCAAGTTGCAACATTGAAATACAGAAAACACTTTTTTTTCCATAAGCAAGCTCTAAATCATGTTTGATGCACTCTGGATGTCCAATTTTTGCTGTGCTGTTTATTTGAGATGAAATGAACATTGTGGACAGTTTTCAGCAAGTTGCAACACTGAAATACAGAAAAAACTTTTTTTCCATAAACAAGCTCTAAATCATGTTTGATGCACTCTGGATGTCCAATTTTTGCTGTGCTGTCTATTTGAGATGAAATGAACATTATGGACAGTTTTCAGCAAGTTGCAACATTGAAATACAGAAACAACTTTTTTTTCCATAAGCAATCTCTAAATCATGTTTGATGCACTCTGGATGTCCAATTTTTGCTGTGCTGTCTATTTGAGATGAAATGAACATTGTGGACAGTTTTCCGCAAGTTGCAACACTGAAATACAGAAAAAACTTTTTTTTCCATAAACAAGCTCTAAATCATGTTTGATGCACTCTGGATGTCCAATTTTTGCTGTGCTGTCTATTTGAGAGGAAATGAACATTGTGGACAGTTTTCCGCAAGTTGCAACTTTGAAATACAGAAAAACTTTTTTTTCCATAAACAAGCTCTAAATCATGTTTGATGCACTCTGAATGTCCAATTTTTGCTGTGCTGTCTATTTGAGATTGAAATGAACATTGTGGACAGTTTTCAGCAAGTTGCAACACTGAAATACAGAAAAAACTTTTTTTTCCATAAACAAGCTCTAAATCATGTTTGATGCACTCTGGATGTCCAATTTTTGCTGTGCTGTCTATTTGAGATGAAATGAACATTGTGGACAGTTTTCCGCAAGTTGCAACTTTGAAATACAGAAAAAACTTTTTTTTCCATAAGCAAGCTCTAAATCATGTTTGATGCACTCTGAATGTCCAATTTTTGCTGTGCTGTCTATTTGAGATTGAAATGAACATTGTGGACAGTTTTCAGCAAGTTGCAACACTGAAATACAGAAAAAACTTTTTTTTCCATAAACAAGCTCTAAATCATGTTTGATGCACTCTGGATGTCCAATTTTTGCTGTGCTGTCTATTTGAGATGAAATGAACATTGTGGACAGTTTTCAGCAAGTTGCAACACTGAAATACAGAAAAACTTTTTTTTCCATAAACAAGCTCTAAATCATGTTTGATGCACTCTGGATGTCCAATTTTTGCTGTGCTGTCTATTTGAGATGAAATGAACATTGTGGACAGTTTTCCGCAAGTTGCAACATTGAAATACAGAAAAACCTTTTTTTTCCATAAACAAGCTCTAAATCATGTTTGATGCACTCTGGATGTCCAATTTTTGCTGTGCTGTCTATTTGAGATGAAATGAACATTGTGGACAGTTTTCCGCAAGTTGCAACATTGAAATACAGAAAAAAACGTTTTTTTCCAAAACAAGCTCTAAATCATGTTTGATGCACTCTGGATGTCCAATTTTTGCTGTGCTGTATATTTGAGATGAAATTAACATTGTGGACAGTTTTCCGCAAGTTGCAACATTGAAATACAGAAAAAACGTTTTTTTTCCATAAACAAGCTCTAAATCATGTTTGATGCACTCTGGATGTCCAATTTTTGCTGTGCTGTCTATTTGAGATGAAATGAACATTGTGGACAGTTTTCAGCAAGTTGCAACACTGAAATACAGAAAAAACTATTTTTTCCATAAACAAGCTCTAAATCATGTTTGATGCACTCTGGATGTCCAATTTTTGCTGTGCTGTCTATTTGAGATTGAAATGAACATTGTGGACAGTTTTCCGCAAGTTGCAACATTAAAATACAGAAAAAACTTTTTTTTCCATAAACAAGCTCTAAATCATGTTTGATGCACTCTGGATGTACAATTTTTGCTGTGCTGTCTATTTGAGATGAAATGAACATTGTGGACAGTTTTCAGCAAGTTGCAACACTGAAATACAGAAAAAACTTTTTTTTCCATAAACAAGCTCTAAATCATGTTTGATGCACTCTGGATGTCCAATTTTTGCTGTGCTGTCTATTTGAGATTGAAATGAACATTGTGGACAGTTTTCCGCAAGTTGCAACACTGAAATACAGAAAAAAAAAAAAATTCATAAGCAAGCTCTAAATCATGTTTGATGCACTCTGGATGTCCAATTTTTGCTGTGCTGTCTATTTGAGATTGAAATGAACATTGTGGACAGTTTTCCGCAAGTTGCAACATTGAAATACAGAAAAAAACGTTTTTTTCCATAAACAAGCTCTAAATCATGTTTGATGCACTCTGGATGTCCAATTTTTTGCTGTGCTGTCTATTTGAGATGAAATGAACATTGTGGACAGTTTTCCGCAAGTTGCAACACTGAAATACAGAAAAAACTTTTTTTTCCATAAACAAGCTCTAAATCATGTTTGATGCACTCTGGATGTCCAATTTTTGCTGTGCTGTCTATTTGAGATGAAATGAACATTGTGGACAGTTTTCCGCAAGTTGCAACACTGAAATACAGAAAAACTTTTTTTTCCATAAACAAGCTCTAAATCATGTTTGATGCACTCTGGATGTCCAATTTTTGCTGTGCTGTCTATTTGAGAGGAAATTAACATTGTGGACAGTTTTCCGCAAGTTGCAACACTGAAATACAGAAACAACTTTTTTTTCCATAAACAAGCTCTAAATCATGTTTGATGCACTCTGGATGTCCAATTTTTGCTGTGCTGTCTATTTGAGATGAAATGAACATTGTGGACAGTTTTCCGCAAGTTGCAACACTGAAATACAGAAAAAAACTTTTTTTTTCCATAAACAAGCTCTAAATCATGTTTGATGCACTCTGGATGTCCAATTTTTGCTGTGCTGTCTATTTGAGATGAAATGAACATTGTGGACAGTTTTCAGCAAGTTGCAACACTGAAATACAGAAAAACTTTTTTTCCATAAACAAGCTCTAAATCATGTTTGATGCACTCTGAATGTCCAATTTTTGCTGTGCTGTCTATTTGAGATGAAATGAACATTGTGGACAGTTTTCCGCAAGTTGCAACACTGAAATACAGAAAAAACTTTTTTCCATAAACAAGCTCTAAATCATGTTTGATGCACTCTGGATGTCCAATTTTTGCTGTGCTGTCTATTTGAGATGAAATGAACATTGTGGACAGTTTTCCGCAAGTTGCAACACTGAAATACAGAAAAAACTTTTTTTTCCATAAACAAGCTCTAAATCATGTTTGATGCACTCTGGATGTCCAATTTTTGCTGTGCTGTCTATTTGAGATGAAATGAACATTGTGGACAGTTTTCCGCAAGTTGCAACACTGAAATACAGAAAAAACTTTTTTTTCCATAAACAAGCTCTAAATCATGTTTGATGCACTCTGGATGTCCAATTTTTGCTGTGCTGTCTATTTGAGATGAAATGAACATTGTGGACAGTTTTCAGCAAGTTGCAACACTGAAATACAGAAAAAACTTTTTTTTCCATAAACAAGCTCTAAATCATGTTTGATGCACTCTGGATGTCCAATTTTTGCTGTGCTGTCTATTTGAGATGAAATGAACATTGTGGACAGTTTTCCGCAAGTTGCAACATTGAAATACAGAAAACATTTTTTTTCCATAAACAAGCTCTAAATCATGTTTAATGCACTATGGATGTCCAATTTTTGCTGTGCTGTCTATTTGAGATGAACTGAAAATTGTGGACAGCTTTCAGCAAGTTGCAACATTGGAATACGGAAACACTTTTTTTCCATAAACAAGCTCTAAATCATGTTTAATGCACTCTGGATGTCCAATTTTTGCTGTGCTGTCTATTTGAGATGAAAGGAACATTGTGGACAGTTTTCAGCAAGTTGCAACATTGAAATACAGAAAAACTTTTTTTTCCATAAACAAGCTCTAAATCATGTTTAATGCACTCTGGATGTCCAATGTTTGCTGTGCTGTCTATTTGAGATTAAATGACCATTGTGGACAGTTTTCAGCAAGTTGCAACATTGAAAAACAGAAAAACTTTTTTTTCCATAAACAAGCTCTAAATCATGTTTGATGCACTCTGGATGTCCAATTTTTGCTGTGCTGTCTATTTGAGATGAAATGAACATTGTGGACAGTTTTCCGCAAGTTGCAACACTGAAATACAGAAAAAACTTTTTTTTCCATAAACAAGCTCTAAATCATGTTTGATGCACTCTGAATGTCCAATTTTTGCTGTGCTGTCTATTTGAGATGAAATGAACATTGTGGACAGTTTTCCGCAAGTTGCAACACTGAAATACAGAAAACACTTTTTTTTCCATAAACAAGCTCTAAATCATGTTTGATGCACTCTGGATGTCCAATTTTTGCTGTGCTGTCTATTTGAGATGAAATGAACATGGTGGACAGTTTTCCGCAAGTTGCAACACTGAAATACAGAAAAAAAACTTCTTTTTTTTTCCATAAACAAGCTCTAAATCATGTTTGATGCACTCTGAATGTCCAATTTTTGCTGTGCTGTCTATTTGAGATGAAATGAACATTGTGGACAGTTTTCAGCAAGTTGCAACACTGAAATACAGAAAAACTTTTTTTTCCTTAAACAAGCTCTAAATCATGTTTGATGCACTCTGGATGTCCAATTTTTGCTGTGCTGTCTATTTGAGATGAAATGAACATTGTTGACAGTTTTCAGCAAGTTGCAACATTGAAATACAGAAAACCTTGTTTTCAATAAACATGCTCTAAATCATGTTTGATGCACTCTGGATGTCCAATTTTTGCTGTGCTGTCTATTTGAGATGAAATTACCATTGTGGACAGTTTTCAGCAAGTTGCAACACTGAAATACAGAAAAACTTTTTTTTCCTTAAACAAGCTCTAAATCATGTTTGATGCACTCTGGATTTCCAATTTTTGCTGTGCTGTCTATTTGAGATGAAATGAACATTGTGGACAGTTTTCCGCAAGTTGCAACACTGAAATACAGAAAAACTTTTTTTCCATAAACAAGCTCTAAATCATGTTTGATGCACTCTGGATGTCCAATTTTTGCTGTGCTGTCTATTTGAGATGAAATGAACATTGTGGACAGTTTTCCGCAAGTTGCAACATTGAAATACAGAAAAACCGTTTTTTTCCATAAGCAAGCTCTAAATCATGTTTGATGCACTCTGGATGTCCAATTTTTGCTGTGCTGTCTATTTGAGATGAAATGAACATTGTGGACAGTTTTCCGCAAGTTGCAACACTGAAATACAGAAAACTTTTTTTTCCCATAAATAAGCTCTAAATCATGTTTGATGCACTCTGGATGTCCAATTTTCGCTGTGCTGTCTATTTGAGATGAAATGAACACTGTGGACAGTTTTCAGCAAGTTGCAACACTGAAATACAGAAAAAACTTTTTTTTCCATAAACAAGCTCTAAATCATGTTTGATGCACTCTGGATGTCCAATTTTTGCTGTGCTGTCTATTTGAGATGAAATGAACATTGTGGACAGTTTTCAGCAAGTTGCAACACTGAAATACAGAAAAAACTTTTTTTTCCATAAACAAGCTCTAAATCATGTTTGATGCACTCTGGATGTCCAATTTTTGCTGTGCTGTCTATTTGAGATGAAATGAACATTGTGGACAGTTTTCAGCAAGTTGCAACACTGAAATACAGAAAAAACTTTTTTTCCATAAACAAGCTCTAAATCATGTTTGATGCACTCTGGATGTCCAATTTTGCTGTGCTGTCTATTTGAGATGAAATGAACATTGTGGACAGTTTTCAGCAAGTTGCAACACTGAAATACAGAAAAAAAAAATTTTTTTTTCCATAAACAAGCTCTAAATCATGTTTGATGCACTCTGGATGTCCAATTTTTGCTGTGCTGTCTATTTGAGATGAAATGAACATTGTGGACAGTTTTCCGCAAGTTGCAACACTGAAATACAGAAAAAACTTTTTTTTCCATAAACAAGCTCTAAATCATGTTTGATGCACTCTGGATGTCCAATTTTTGCTGTGCTTTCTATTTGAGATGAAATGAACATTGTGGACAGTTTTCAACAAGTTGCAACACTGAAATACAGAAAAAAAAATTTTTTCCATAAACAAGCTCTAAATCATGTTTGATGCACTCTGAATGTCCAATTTTTGCTGTGCTGTCTATTTGAGATGAAATGAACATTGTGGAAAGTTTTCTGCAAGTTGCAACACTGAAATACAGAAAAACTTTTTTCCATAAACAAGCTCTAAATCATGTTTGATGCACTCTGGATGTCCAATTTTTGCTGTGCTGTCTATTTGAGATGAAATTAACATTGTGGACAGTTTTCCGCAAGTTGCAACATTGAAATACAGAAAAACTTTTTTTCCATAAACAAGCTCTAAATCATGTTTGATGCACTCTGGATGTACAATTTTTGCTGTGCTGTCTATTTGAGATGAAATGAACATTGTGGACAGTTTTCCGCAAGTTGCAACACTGAAATACAGAAAAAACTTTTTTTTCCATAAACAAGCTCTAAATCATGTTTGATGCACTCTGGATGTCCAATTTTCGCTGTGCTGTCTATTTGAGATTAAATGAACATTGTGGACAGTTTTCAGCAAGTTGCAACACTGAAATACAGAAAAAACTTTTTTTCCATAAACAAGCTCTAAATCATGTTTGATGCACTCTGGATGTCCAATTTTTGCTGTGCTGTCTGATTTGAGAGGAAATTAACATTGTGGACAGTTTTCCGCAAGTTGCAACATTGAAATACAGAAAACACTTTTTTTTCCATAAGCAAGCTCTAAATCATGTTTGATGCACTCTGGATGTCCAATTTTTGCTGTGCTGTCTATTTGAGATGAAATGAACATTGTGGACAGTTTTCAGCAAGTTGCAACACTGAAATACAGAAAAAAACTTTTTTTTCCATAAACAAGCTCTAAATCATGTTTGATGCACTCTGGATGTCCAATTTTTGCTGTGCTGTCTATTTGAGATGAAATGAACATTGTGGACAGTTTTCCGCAAGTTGCAATACTGAAATACAGAAAAAACTTTTTTTTCCATAAACAAGCTCTAAATCATGTTTGATGCACTCTGGATGTCCAATTTTTGCTGTGCTGTCTATTTGAGAGGAAATGAACATTGTGGACAGTTTTCCGCAAGTTGCAACTTTGAAATACAGAAAAAAACTTTTTTCCATAAGCAAGCTCTAAATCATGTTTGATGCACTCTGAATGTCCAATTTTTGCTGTGCTGTCTATTTGAGATGAAATGAACATTGTGGACAGTTTTCAGCAAGTTGCAACACTGAAATACAGAAAAAACTTTTTCCATAAACAAGCTCTAAATCATGTTTGATGCACTCTGGATGTCCAATTTTTGCTGTGCTGTCTATTTGAGATGAAATGAACATTGTGGACAGTTTTCAGCAAGTTGCAACACTGAAATACAGAAAAAACTTTTTTTTCCATAAACAAGCTCTAAATCATGTTTGATGCACTCTGGATGTCCAATTTTTGCTGTGCTGTCTATTTGAGATTGAAATGAACATTGTGGACAGTTTTCCGCAAGTTGCAACATTGAAATACAGAAAAAAACGTTTTTTTCCATAAGCAAGCTCTAAATCATGTTTGATGCACTCTGGATGTCCAATTTTTGCTGTGCTGTCTATTTGAGATGAAATGAACATTGTGGACAGTTTTCCGCAAGTTGCAACACTGAAATACAGAAAAAACTTTTTTTTCCATAAACAAGCTCTAAATCATGTTTGATGCACTCTGGATGTCCAATTTTTGCTGTGCTGTCTATTTGAGATGAAATGAACATTGTGGACAGTTTTCCGCAAGTTGCAACACTGAAATACAGAAAAAACGTTTTTTTCCATAAACAAGCTCTAAATCATGTTTGATGCACTCTGGATGTCCAATTTTTGCTGTGCTGTCTATTTGAGATGAAATGAACATTGTGGACAGTTTTCCGCAAGTTGCAACACTGAAATACAGAAAAAAACTTTTTTTTCCCCATAAATAAGCTCTAAATCATGTTTGATGCACTCTGGATGTCCAATTTTTGCTGTGCTGTCTATTTGAGATGAAATGAACACTGTGGACAGTTTTCAGCAAGTTGCAACACTGAAATACAGAAAAAACTTTTTTTTCCATAAACAAGCTCTAAATCATGTTTGATGCACTCTGGATGTCCAATTTTTGCTGTGCTGTCTATTTGAGATGAAATGAACATTGTGGACAGTTTTCCGCAAGTTGCAACACTGAAATACAGAAAAAAACTTTTTTTTCCCCATAAATAAGCTCTAAATCATGTTTGATGCACTCTGGATGTCCAATTTTTGCTGTGCTGTCTATTTGAGATGAAATGAACACTGTGGACAGTTTTCCGCAAGTTGCAACATTGAAATACAGAAAAAACGTTTTTTTCCATAAACAAGCTCTAAATCATGTTTGATGCACTCTGGATGTCCAATTTTTGCTGTGCTGTCTATTTGAGATGAAATGAACATTGTGGACAGTTTTCCGCAAGTTGCAACACTGAAATACAGAAAAAACTTTTTTTTCCATAAACAAGCTCTAAATCATGTTTGATGCACTCTGGATGTCCAATTTTTGCTGTGCTGTCTATTTGAGAGGAAATTAACATTGTGGACAGTTTTCCGCAAGTTGCAACATTGAAATACAGAAAAAACTTTTTTTTCCATAAGCAAGCTCTAAATCATGTTTGATGCACTCTGGATGTACAATTTTTGCTGTGCTGTCTATTTGAGATGAAATGAACATTGTGGACAGTTTTCCGCAAGTTGCAACACTGAAATACAGAAAAAACTTTTTTTTCCATAAACAAGCTCTAAATCATGTTTGATGCACTCTGGATGTCCAATTTTCGCTGTGCTGTCTATTTGAGATTAAATGAACATTGTGGACAGTTTTCAGCAAGTTGCAACACTGAAATACAGAAAAAACTTTTTTTTCCATAAACAAGCTCTAAATCATGTTTGATGCACTCTGGATGTCCAATTTTTGCTGTGCTGTCTATTTGAGATGAAATGAACATTGTGGACAGTTTTCCGCAAGTTGCAACACTGAAATACAGAAACAAATGTTTTTTCCATAAACAAGCTCTAAATCATGTTTGATGCACTCTGGATGTCCAATTTTTGCTGTGCTGTCTATTTGAGAGGAAATTAACATTGTGGACAGTTTTCCGCAAGTTGCAACATTGAAATACAGAAAAAACTTTTTTTTCCATAAGCAAGCTCTAAATCATGTTTGATGCACTCTGGATGTACAATTTTTGCTGTGCTGTCTATTTGAGATGAAATGAACATTGTGGACAGTTTTCCGCAAGTTGCAACACTGAAATACAGAAAAAACTTTTTTTTCCATAAACAAGCTCTAAATCATGTTTGATGCACTCTGGATGTCCAATTTTCGCTGTGCTGTCTATTTGAGATGAAATGAACATTGTGGACAGTTTTCAGCAAGTTGCAACACTGAAATACAGAAAAAACTTTTTTTTCCATAAACAAGCTCTAAATCATGTTTGATGCACTCTGGATGTCCAATTTTTGCTGTGCTGTCTGATTTGAGAGGAAATTAACATTGTGGACAGTTTTCCGCAAGTTGCAACATTGAAATACAGAAAACACTTTTTTTTCCATAAGCAAGCTCTAAATCATGTTTGATGCACTCTGGATGTCCAATTTTTGCTGTGCTGTCTATTTGAGATGAAATGAACATTGTGGACAGTTTTCAGCAAGTTGCAACACTGAAATACAGAAAAAAACTTTTTTTTCCATAAACAAGCTCTAAATCATGTTTGATGCACTCTGGATGTCCAATTTTTGCTGTGCTGTCTATTTGAGATGAAATGAACATTATGGACAGTTTTCAGCAAGTTGCAACATTGAAATACAGAAACAACTTTTTTTTCCATAAGCAATCTCTAAATCATGTTTGATGCACTCTGGATGTCCAATTTTTGCTGTGCTGTCTATTTGAGATGAAATGAACATTGTGGACAGTTTTCCGCAAGTTGCAATACTGAAATACAGAAAAAACTTTTTTTTCCATAAACAAGCTCTAAATCATGTTTGATGCACTCTGGATGTCCAATTTTTGCTGTGCTGTCTATTTGAGAGGAAATGAACATTGTGGACAGTTTTCCGCAAGTTGCAACTTTGAAATACAGAAAAAACTTTTTTTTCCATAAGCAAGCTCTAAATCATGTTTGATGCACTCTGAATGTCCAATTTTTGCTGTGCTGTCTATTTGAGATTGAAATGAACATTGTGGACAGTTTTCAGCAAGTTGCAACACTGAAATACAGAAAAAACTTTTTTTCCATAAACAAGCTCTAAATCATGTTTGATGCACTCTGGATGTCCAATTTTTGCTGTGCTGTCTATTTGAGATGAAATGAACATTGTGGACAGTTTTCCGCAAGTTGCAACACTGAAATACAGAAAAAAAAAAATTCATAAGCAAGCTCTAAATCATGTTTGATGCACTCTGGATGTCCAATTTTTGCTGTGCTGTCTATTTGAGATTGAAATGAACATTGTGGACAGTTTTCCGCAAGTTGCAACATTGAAATACAGAAAAAAACGTTTTTTTCCATAAACAAGCTCTAAATCATGTTTGATGCACTCTGGATGTCCAATTTTTTGCTGTGCTGTCTATTTGAGATGAAATGAACATTGTGGACAGTTTTCCGCAAGTTGCAACACTGAAATACAGAAAAAAACTTTTTTTTCCCCATAAATAAGCTCTAAATCATGTTTGATGCACTCTGGATGTCCAATTTTTGCTGTGCTGTCTATTTGAGATGAAATGAACACTGTGGACAGTTTTCAGCAAGTTGCAACACTGAAATACAGAAAAACCTTTTTTTTTCCATAAACAAGCTCTAAATCATGTTTGATGCACTCTGGATGTCCAATTTTTTGCTGTGCTGTCTATTTGAGATGAAATGAACATTGTGGACAGTTTTCCGCAAGTTGCAACACTGAAATACAGAAAAAATTTTTTTTCCATAAACAAGCTCTAAATCATGTTTGATGCACTCTGGATGTCCAATTTTTGCTGTGCTGTCTATTTGAGAGGAAATTAACATTGTGGACAGTTTTCCGCAAGTTGCAACACTGAAATACAGAAACAACTTTTTTTTCCATAAACAAGCTCTAAATCATGTTTGATGCACTCTGGATGTCCAATTTTTGCTGTGCTGTCTATTTGAGATGAAATTAACATTGTGGACAGTTTTCCAAATCATTTCCATGCACTCTGATGTCCACTTTGCTGTGCTGTCTAAGATTAACAAGTTGCAACATTGAAATACAGAAAAAACTTTTTTTTCCATAAACAAGCTCTAAATCATATTTGATGCACTCTGGATGTCCAATTTTTTGATGTGCTGTCTATTTGAGATGAAATGAACATTGTGGACAGTTTTCAGCAAGTTGCAACATTGAAATACAGAAAAAATTTCCATAAACAAGCTCTAAATCATGTTTGATGAAATACAGAAAAACTTTTTTTTCCATAAACAAGCTCGAAATCATATTTGATGCACTCTGGATGTCCAATTTTTTGATGTGCTGTCTATTTAAGATGAAATGAACATTGTGGACAGTTTTCAGCAAGTTGCAACATTGAAATACAGAAAAAACTTTTTTTTCCATAAACAAGCTCTAAATCATGTTTGATGCACTCTGGATGTACAATTTTTGCTGTGCTGTCTATTTGAGATGGAATGAACACTGTGGACAGTTTTCAGCAAGTTGTAAAATACAGAAATAACCTTTTTCATAAACAAGCTCTAAATCATGTTTGATGCACTCTGGATCTCCAATTTTTGCTGTGCTGTCTATTTGAGATGAAATGAACATTGTGGACAGTTTTCAGCAAGTTGCAACATTGAAATACAGAAAAAAACGTGTTTTCCATAAACAAGCTCTAAATCATGTTTGATGCACTCTGGATGTCCAATTTTGCTGTGCTGTCTATTTGAGATGAAATGAACATTATGGACAGTTTTCAGCAAGTTGCAACATTGAAATACAGAAACAACTTTTTTTTCCATAAGCAATCTCTAAATCATGTTTGATGCACTCTGGATGTCCAATTTTTGCTGTGCTGTCTATTTGAGATGAAATGAACATTGTGGACAGTTTTCCGCAAGTTGCAACACTGAAATACAGAAAAAACTTTTTTTTCCATAAACAAGCTCTAAATCATGTTTGATGCACTCTGGATGTCCAATTTTTGCTGTGCTGTCTATTTGAGAGGAAATGAACATTGTGGACAGTTTTCCGCAAGTTGCAACTTTGAAATACAGAAAAAACTTTTTTTTCCATAAGCAAGCTCTAAATCATGTTTGATGCACTCTGAATGTCCAATTTTTGCTGTGCTGTCTATTTGAGATTGAAATGAACATTGTGGACAGTTTTCAGCAAGTTGCAACACTGAAATACAGAAAAAACTTTTTTTTCCATAAACAAGCTGTAAATCATGTTTGATGCACTCTGGATGTCCAATTTTTGCTGTGCTGTCTATTTGAGATGAAATGAACATTGTGGACAGTTTTCAGCAAGTTGCAACACTGAAATACAGAAAAAACTTTTTTTTCCATAAACAAGCTCTAAATCATGTTTGATGCACTCTGGATGTCCAATTTTTGCTGTGCTGTCTATTTGAGATTGAAATGAACATTGTGGACAGTTTTCCGCAAGTTGCA